>NW_015651483.1:993783-1040938 GCF_001515625.1 Sinocyclocheilus rhinocerous
TTTCACAAACAAATATATATATATATATATATATATATGTGTGTATATGTGTGTATGTTTATGTGTATGTGTGTATGTATATGTATGTATGTGTGTGTGTGTATATATTTATCAGTCTGGCGAGTAAACAAAAAAATTTACTAGCCAATGGCGATTCAATTGCCAAGGTGTTCGTAGAGGGCTGGCCAGTAATCATTATATTTTAATAGCTTTTAAAAGGTTGTTCGGTTGTTCAATTGAAGAAATGCACAGTTGGTAATCATAATATGACACCTGCCTTTCAGAAAACTAGTTGGGTGAAAATTATGTCCCCTATTTAACATTCATGAAACAGACTAATAATATAATCCATAATCTTTTAGATGATTTCTACTCCACTCATGGCTTATAGTTTTACAAACACATATTAGAGAGTAACTTCCCATTTTTGATGCACATTTTTCTAGATAATGTAATCTTCACTGTCACAAAGACTGACTCAGTATGTGACAAGAATTCAGAAAATGCCATTGTGGCACAATGACTGATATTCCAAAGCTGGGTTTCTTTTCCTTGTCCTTGTTGGTCTGGATAAATTTAAACCATTCCAGGCTCTCGAGATCATCACCTGTTGCTAAGTTAAGGGCACATTTGTGTTTGGGTGCTTTTCTCTGAACAATAGCCCTCTTTGTGTTGTGGAAGGGCAGTATGGAAAATAAATGTTCATATTCTCCTTTTCCTTTTCTCACTGTCAGAATTTGTTCTTTTTCTCATCTTGCTCAGGAAACGTTTCCTCTGGGACAGAAAACGTCACCCAGGCGTCAACAGAAACCACACTCACGCCAGAACCTACTGAACAGCCCTCTACGTGAGTCTCATTCGTACACACACACACACACACACACCCTACTCATCCAGCATATTAAAACCACAAATGCTTGCTCAATACTGAGCCCCGAGCTAGTCAGCGTATTCCAGCACAGACTGTTTGCTCACATACCAAATCAACCACCGAATCCTTTTTCTAATACAGTACGAGCTTATAAAACTTTAATTAACTGTAGCTGCCGCATAACCAGGCTCAGAGTCAGACTCAATCTGCTGAATTATGCAGAGTGCATTTAAACATGGTAAAAATACTCTTGTTTGTAGCTAAAATCTTGATCAAATTAGCCAAAAATATTTAGTTCATAGAGGAGTATTTAGTTCTCTCATTTAATGTACCTTACACCCTTTCAACACATTCAATTTTTTTTTTTTTTTTTTTACAAACACATTTTTGATTGAAAATGTTAATGTATATTCATTGCAAAATCTTGCCCTACTTGGCATTATTTATGAGAGAAATAGCTTTGATTTGTGAACAGATGATTCTTTTTAGTAAAATCTTTTTAGTGAATTGGTTGGTCTGCTTTATAAAATTGGTTTAAACAATTCATTCACAAATCTGACTGATCTGGTTCTCAAGATCTGGTCACAGCAGCTAACTTAAATGAATATCATTATTATATTAAGAGTACTTTATTATTATTTATAGTCATTCTATTATCAGTGAATATTTTATGCACTTCTAAAATATTTATTATTTTTAATTAGCCTTATTTTTTATTTTTAGTTATGTTTCAGTAATTTTATTTGCTTTATCATTTTTATTTCTTTTGAAATATTTCTTTGTGTAGCTGTGTGTACTGTAGCTTTGAAGGTAGGTCTCTTGAAGCATCTTGGAGGCGTTGCCACAGTTCTTCTGGATTTAGTCTGTCTCAGTTTGTTCTGTTTCTTCATGTCATTCCAGACAGACTGGAGCAAAATGAATGTTTGGAAATGTAAACTGATATTTCCTACTGACACACTACAGCAAAAGTTAAAAATAACTGACTTAAAACCATTTTTTAGCTGGTGAAAATACTAGTGTTGTAATAATTTTTGCCTCCACTGTATGTTTTTTATCAGGTTTTATCTAGTTATCCATATTTTATTCCAGCTTTAATGAAAACAATTTTCAGTAGTTTTGGTTTAAAATGTCTTTTGCCCACATTCATTGATATTCATTGTCATGGTCATAGAATTTCTTATTTTATGTTCTTTTAAGTCATATGGAATTGGAACTAAATAACTTAGCAAATTACAGAATTTTTCTTCTTTGGATGAATTGTATCTTTAAAAAATTAACATGCAAGGAGTTGAGTTGTGACAGGCTTTTCAGTTCTGCAGTAAACTGAGGAGCTCACATTCTGTGTGGTCGTGTTCATAACTAAGTAACAAACATTGTGCAACCTTGGTTTAAAATGAAATGAGAGATTTGAGAACTAACATTCTTGGTCATCACATCTCCAGGCTGGATGTTCTTGAGCTGGATCCCACTCTAGTGAAGGATGACTTAGAGGTTCCTGTTCCTGAGGCTCCTTCAGAACCTCAACCTGAGGAGAGCCGTATCGTCATCCTCATCGAGGAGGACGAAGAGGCCACTCAGCCAACGGTGACCCTGCTGGAGGAGGAGCAAGAGGAGGAGAAAAGTACAGAGGAGATGTGGGAGCGGGAGAGCGCCACATACTGCGGCCACCTCTCCACTTTGTCCTGTTTGGCATCTTTGCACGAACACTTCTGCTGCTACTGTTCAGCAGCATTAGCACTACAGCGCCAGCGTAGAGACCAGCGCCACAAAGCACAGCACACACACACAGACACTCAAACCACCCCTCAGCAGTCCCTCCCTGACACCACCCCAACCCAAGAGCCCCCTGTGCCCTCTGAGAAACTTCCAGAAACAGAGCAGCCCTCTCAGGCACAAGCTGAGAGGATTTCCCCTACTGAAACGGTGGCTTCTCTGCCTCAGTCCTCCAGTGGGGAATCTGCAGTCACAGATCAGGAGCTCCCACCTGAGACCATTGTGTTAGAGCCCAGTCGTACCTCCACCCTTCCCCCACACAGCTTCTCCGACACCCCCACCCAAAACATCCCAGAGTCCCTACCCACGGGAGAGCCCGTGGACCAGCGTCCGCAGTACCTGGAGGACATTCCAGACACCCGTACGCCTGTCAGCAGCACCAGCAGCCTCCTCTCTCCCAGTGCCGCCTCCTCTCCGCTCTCTTCCACCACCACCACTGAACCCTACAGCCCAGAGACGGACCCTCCCAAACTGGAGCTCCCCGTCGCCACCAAAGAGCAGACGGTTCAGCCGTTGCCCACCCACACTCGCCCCGCTGATATCCCACCTCCTACTGAACTTCCCATCCCGCTTCCAGAGGCCTCGGATATCGGCAGGACTGCAGGGATTGAAGATCCTCACCACAGTGCTGTGGCCTCCCAGCCAGAGCTTTCTGAAGCCCCTCTGTCTCAACAAGAGGAGACTGTTGATGACATTCTGCTACCGCACCGCACCGTCGGAGAGTTTTATGCAGAGCAGCAGCATTCGGCAGAAATGGGCCACGGGAATGGAAACGGCAACGGGAATCAGGTGCACGGATCCAACCAGAAGGAATCGGTGTTCATGAGATTGAATAACAGGATTAAAGCACTAGAGATGAACATGTCCCTCAGCAGCAGATACCTGGAGGAGCTCAGCCAGAGGTCAAAACACAGATACATGCTAGCAAACCTAAAATGATCATAGTGGGCCACATTGTTTGATTGAGCCGTTCTGCTGTCTCTCAGGTATCGTAAACAGATGGAGGAGATGCAACGGGCTTTCAACAAGACCATCATCAAACTGCAGAACACCTCCAGAATCGCAGAAGAGCAGGTTATTATCAGTCACACAGAACATTAGTAATTTGAGCTGGGCTTTTTTATAAACTTTGATACTGGCAACTGCAACATGCATGGATAATGTGTTTGGACACTTAGATACATTTGAGAAAGTGTGAATGGCACTGTATTAAATCAAATATCATATTCCAATAGGAAAATACACTACCATTCAATATGTTGGGGTCAGTAAGTTTTTTTTTGTTTGTTTGTTTGTTTGTTTTTGAACGAGGTCTCTTATGCTCACCAAGGCTCAAAAATGCAATAACACACACATATTTTTTTCTCTCCTGTTTTTAACTGTATTTTTGAGTAAAATGTATTCCTGTAATATTAAAGCTGACTTTTCAGCATTCATTGTGCCAGTCGTCACTGTCACATGATCCTTGAGAAATCATTCTAATTATGCTAATTTGCTAAAGGAATGTTTATTATTATAATTATTAGTGGTATAATTTACACATCCCAAATCTTACACATCCCAAACATTTAAACAGTAGTGTCAACATTGAAAAGAAAACTGTCATCAAGTAATTTTATGAAGATACCTGGTTTATAATCAAAACTAAGACAAAATATGATTATTAACTTATTTATTGGATTATTTTTCTTTTATCTATTGTTTATCCATCAAATATTCCTCTAACACTTGCACTCTGTTGTTTCTACTACTTGTTTTTTTCTCATTCTCTATTCTTTTCCTATTCTTTCAACTTTTCTTTATATTTGTTTAAAAAAGGACCCTCTAACACTAGCATTCTCTATTGTTTTTCTATTCTATCTACTTTTCTTTATATTTATTATTTAAAAAACGGCATTAGACTAACTGAGACTTGTTGTCAGCACTTACATATTACTGCTCTTTTGTTGGTTTTGATTGCTTCTATTGTCCTCATTTGTAAGTCGCTTTGGATAAAAGCATCTGCTAAATGACTAAATGTAAATGACTGTTTAAAATCCAAATAAAATGTTCTTGGACACCTTCTGGCTAAGAAAACTGACAACTTTGGGGGCAACTGTAGCATGTACTGTGTTTGTTGTTTTTTTTACACGGATAACGTGGATAACTGTTTGCAACTGTGTGTGTGTGTATTTAGGACCAGAAACAGACAGAGTCTATACAGATGTTACAGAGCCAGCTGGAGAATGCCACCAGGATCATGCTGAACCTATCTGCCACAGTTGCTCAGCTACAGCGAGAGGTCTACAAACATGCATTTCTCATCTCATTCCTTACCCCTTCTAATGTTTGGCCCACCCAATAATGTATATTCATATTGTTTACTGTGTGTTGTAGGTGTCTGACAGACAGAGTTACCTGGTGCTGTCTCTGATCCTGTGTCTGACGCTGGGTCTGCTGCTCTGTATGCAGTGCTGCAGGAGCTTGCCCAGTCACAACACTAGCTCAACCATTCCCATGAGCAACCACTACCCCAGCCCTAAGAGGTATAACACACACCAAATGTGCAGAATTCATAACGCAATACAAGAACACAATGCATTCTCAGGATTGCAGCAAGGAGTTCTCTAGAGGCCCTGCAGTCAGTTTTCTGTCACGTCAACTACTGTTATAGCAGAACAACAGCTTGACAGAGTCAACTCAAACTGAAAATACATGGGCTTAAGACTGATTTATGAGTCTTTTGATGAGCGAGCAATCTTGCTGAGCAAGCTAGTTGAAGTTATGTAAACTGATTTAATATCCGATTTAATAGCACAGATGTTTGAAGTTAACCCTTTGTGACAATAATGTAACAGCATACACTACCATTCAAAATTTGATCATTTATGTTACAAAAGATTTTTATTTCAAATAATTTGGTATTTTGAGCTTTCTATTCATCAATCAGGAATCAGGAAGTTCGCATCTATATTTGGACACTTGCATAGAATATATTTAGGATTAATGTCTCTCTTTCTCATTCTCAGGTGTTTTTCCTCATATGATGATATGAGTCTGAAACGGAGAGTTTCTTGTCCTCTCATTCGTTCAAAGTCATTTCAACTGCCCACGTCAGAAGGTAAGAGTCACCTTTGACACTGAAGAGAGTTATGATGCCAGAGCTCTCTCTATGTCTCTCTGTCTTTCTCTCTTTTTCTCTAACTCCTCCCCTTCTCTCATATAATTCACATTGTTTTACATTGTTTTGCTCTGGTTCTTAACATCCTGTGTCTTTTTCAGCCAGACTCAAATCCACCATATTCATTTCTCACAGCCCACTAACGTCACACCTTCCCGCTTAACATGTGGCTTACGTTGTGTGCTTTCACTCTGGCTGCTGCTCTCAGAAGAATCACGCCTTTTGGATTAAATAGCACACAGATCACATTACAGCTTGATCTAGTTTTGGGTCCAGCTGTCACAAGTTCCAAAGTGTCTGGCCATAATTCAATATCAGTGTGACCTATACTGGAGCACAGTGGGATTTGTAATTGAATGTCAACAGAGTCTTATCTTATGGGACGTATTAAGCAAAAAACTCTTTCTTTTACAAGCCAAAAACTCAATTAAAACCGTTAATTGAGTGTAATTTGTTATAATAAAAAAAAAAGTAACAAAAAGTTAGCTACTTGGAAATCAGTGTATTGATTCTCAAAGTAAATGAAAGACTTTTCATATTGACAATGTCACCATATTTAGACATATTTAAAACTATAAGAAAGTTACTATGTAATAAGTATTATAATATTTGAATTTAATGTGCAAAAACGTAGGTAAATGTAACAGTAAATACATTCAATCTTACACGCACAGTATACATTATTTGATTATTTTGACATTTTAATTGAAAAGAATACATTTTTTAAAGAATAAAGTCATATAATTTTCAGTAATTTTATTTGTAAGTGATGTGTGCAGTAATTAATTTGACAATTCTAATATGTAAGAACAATTCAGAAAAACTAATATGAAAAACTTGCAAATTCAGCCGCATAAACTGAACCGTCTTCACTACTTTAAACGCCAGATCCTTCCTGTGCTTCATGTTCCATTTTTTCCTCCCACATTTTGCTGCAGCATTGTGAGTGTGTGCATGTGCGTGTGCGTGTGTGTGTGTGTGTGTGTGTGAGCTCATCAGTGGTTTGTGTTCATAAGGCAGAGGTTGGATATTTTTAGCACATGATGCTTTTGGCTGGCACATGTTGGACATTTGCAAGTAGTAACAGTGGAAAAATGTGGTACATTTAATAGATTACTAAGTATTGCATATACAGATAGGCAAATCAAACATGACTTTTAAATGCATGCAAATGACAGCATTATGCTAACAATTGATGCTGCAGCCATGGTTGCCACATGCAGACTTTTTTGGCAATGAAACGAGAGTGAAATAGGACACCACAAGGCGGATTACAATTGAATAACAGTTGCACCCATGAAGAACAGCAGAAAACAAAATGCTTGAAAGTGTCTGTATGTAACTTGTGCTACTACTTGCAAGTGCTGTCATGCTTGTGTTATTGTTTGCCATACCATTCCGTTAATCTGCCCCCTCTCTCCCCTCTTTAGTAGGTCCTGATGACTTGTACATTGTAGAACCTCTAAGGTTTTCTCCAGAGAAAAAGGTATGGAGTTTGTTTGGGCCGCTGTGTGTTCATGACAGTAGTGGGACTGAGGCGGGGTTTCAAAACCACTCACTGCTTGTTTAGCAGCTCTTGTCTTTGTTTTTTCCAGTTTAACAGTTAGATTGTCAATCTGCAAGAACAGTATTAATTACATCAAAGCTTTATTAGAAATGCTTCAGTAAATGCCAAGAGCAGTGAGTGTTTTGGAACGCAGCTCTTTCCAGTTAGTCTGTCTGACCGGCCGTGAAGTTAACCGTTTCTCTGCTGACTGACGATTCAGATTACATTTAACAACATGACAACAATTGTTCTCAACTCTATACAAATACCAAACACAAACTGTTTTTAATATCACATTAATATTATATTATCATAATTTAAACTACAATTTTAGCATTTTTTTTTTTTACATCCAGTCAGTATTGCATTGATTAAATTTCCCACCTCCCTTAAGTACAAAACAGTCACAGTTCATTTCTAGTTTAATGTATGTTAATGATGAAAAGTTAGTCAGTCTATAACTGTCCCATTTAATAAATTTAAACTACAATTTTAGCATTTTTTTTTTTACATCCAGTCAGTAATTGCATTGATTAAATTTCCCACCTCCCTTAAGTACAAAACAGTCACAGTTCATTTCTAGTTTAATGTATGTTAATGATGAAAAGTTAGTCAGTCTATAACTGTCCCATTTAATAAGTCATTAAACCTATTCAAATCTATACCACACGAGTTTAAGACTGATTTGTGTCTTTTTGACCAATTTATTAAAAAGAACCGCTTTGTAAGAGTCTTGACTTGGGTTTTAGTCAAGGTTTAGCTTGTTCCCCAAAGAATAACTTTGTTTGCATAACTTTATGCACGGATCTAATAGTAAAGGCCTGTTCAGACCAATACTGATGTTCAGCTAAAAAATTTGGTATGAGATGAAAAGTTAGTCAGTCTATAACTGTCCCATTTAATAAGTCATTAAACCTATTCAAACCTATAACACACGAGTTTAAGACTGATTTGTGTCTTTTTGACCAATTTATTAAAAAGAACCGCTTTGTAAAAAGGGTTTTAGTCAAGGTTTAGCTTGTTCCCCAAAGAATAACTTTGTTTGCATAACTTTATGCTCGGATCTAATAGTAAAGGCCTGTTCAGACCAATACTGATGTTCAGCTAAAAAATTTGGTATGATTTTCACATGCAATTTGTCTGTTCATATCAATGCAAAAAAACGGAAGACTGCTGAATAAAAATGCAAATTCACTCCCTGACATTAAGTGATGCTCATAGAAAAGCAGAAATACCCCGGTATACAACTTTGCTAAAAAGTCAGATAGTATTTAAATGTTTTTAAACAGCTGTTCAGATTTTTGTATTCACTATAGCAGGGGTTCTCAAAGTCTACATTCAGAGGTCCAAATCTGAATTTTCATCAGTGTCAAAGGTCCGGACTGGAACAATTGGTTATTACAAAACTTGTTTTTAATAAACATACATAACATGCATAACAAATAAACATTTTTTTTTTTTTTAAATAAAGTGCAAAAGTGGCAAAACAATTAATTTAAGTGTCAGCAATAGAGGTCGACCTATAAGGTTTTTTCTCTGGCCGATGCCGATATTTAGAAATCAGGGCAGCCGATGGCCGATATATGATGCTGATTTTTTTGGCTGATATGTTTGGTCGATTTATTTTTTCCTTTATCTCATAAATGACTGAATTCCCTCTGGGTCCGGATCCGGACCGGAGTCTGGACTTTGAGAAGCACTGCACTATAGTGTTAATCAAGCAACACCAAATACAAGAGTACAGAGACAAACGCTGGTTTCAGATTCTTCTGTCAGTGTTATTTTTATATCGTTGATATATTATTATAGTTTTTGAGTTTTTATATTTTGTTTTCACCTTAATTTTTCATTTTAATTACTTAATTTTTAAAATCATTTTTATTGTTTTTTTTTTATGTCTATATAGTATTTCATTTTTATTTATTAGTTTTATTTTTTAGTTATTTTAATACTTCAACTTGTATTATTTCAGTTTCTTGCCAAAGCAACATTTACCACTTTTATTTTTTATTTTTTTTACATTTATTTCCATAATCATTTATTTCATTTCAAGTAACAAATTTGTTATTATTTTTTTATTAACAATGACAATGTTGTTTGCTGTCACTTGGCCAAATAATCTCTGGGCATGCAACCAAAAGAGTGAATCTTGGTTGGCCAGTTTTTGTTGCCCTGTGATGGAAAAGAGATTAGAACACCTTGCAATAAAAAAAATTGCGTTTTAATGACTGCGTGCAGATTTTCATGTCCGTCTGAACAGACGCATTAACAGATGTTCATTCAAATGCTCCAGACATTTATGTTGGTGTGAACGGGCCTCAACTTCTCCACAAATGATCCTTGTGTTCTCTGCCCTCATGTGTATCATCACGTGATCAGTGATTGTATTGTTGTGCCGTCATTTCTTGATTTCTATTTCTCTATTCTTAATGTCTGATAAAGTGTTCGCCGCTATATATATTTGTTTATACTCGCTCAGCACAAAGACGGTTAGCGTGGCTTTAGGTGTTTAAATACCTCTCTGAATGCATCATTTAGACATTAAATCATTTCTCCCTGTTTGTGTCTTTCAGAAGAAACGCTGCAAGACAAAAGGAGGGGACAGAGTGGAGACGCTCCAGGCCTCCGTCCCTTCAGCGACGAGTGTTAACGGTGAAACATCATCACCTTCTCTTCAATTCCTGCCATCAATGTGCAACGGCTACGCATCCACCTGCTCGTCCAGGGACTGTGTGTCAGAGGGCAGCTCCGAAAGCTCCGCTTCCACACTGTCTGAGGAGTCCTTCGGCAGCGCCCCCTCCATGAACGGACACGACCCCACCCTGTGCAACGGCGAGCCGCCGCCGGCCAAGAGCAAGATGGAGAAGAGGTCTCTGAAACGCCGCAAGTCCAAGAACGCTGAGCAGCAGGAGGCCCGGCGCATGGGGGAGATACTGCCACTTCCTGTGACCGTCATGCCCACGCTGGAGGAGCTCATGAAGGGAAAGGCAGACCTGGGCATGGCCACATTCGGAAGGACAGCTGTAACGGGACGAGTTTGAGCTTTCACGCCACCATCTTTCTTTTTCTTATTCCAGCTTTTCGAAATTTCATTGCGAGCGCTGATCCTGACGGCGTCTTCACTACATCCTGGTTCTCTGAACTTTGGTTATGTGCCTTTTTTATCCAATCAGGATAGTTTTTTTTTATTTTTTATTCTTCGGGGAAGTTCTGACTGATAAACATTGGCAAGTATGAATGAGACTTGGTTTGATGTTGCAGAGGTGGCGCTGCGTCACCGTGACCAGGAGTTTAGGCCGATTTACAGATGGCAGACCCACAACATTCTAACATGACCCTCGGGTCTCCATTTCCTCTTTCTCTGTCCCTTTAAGGCTCACTCACTCTTTTTTCCTTCCTGGTTGGATATGTAATTGTACATGTGAGTGTGTGTGACTGTACGCCAGTCATTGTCTGTGGTTGGTTTGTGGGACCAGTGATGTCACATAGCACAGGGCTTCAATCCAGTGAACAGAGCTGAATGAAAAACAGATCCAGTCCATGTTAATTCTGTCATTTTCTCTTTTAGAGCCAAATTAAGTTTTTTTTTTTCTGTACTATTCGAATCACGATCTAGTTTGACCAATGAGTCCAGGCTGGGCCTGAACACTCTCTCACACACACACACACACTCACACACATTCATATATCAACATGTTCACATTGTGACGCACCCAACAGCATCTCAAGCATGTTTACAGCTCATTTTCTTCATGTTCAGTGGAGCCGTCATAAAAAAAAGACACATTTTTACACGCTTTAAATATACACGGGGAGTTTGTAGGGGACATTGTTATTTTAGTGGTAATTATTTATGTATTTATTTATTTAAATGTAACCCGGGCTCTATGAGATCACGGTCATGTGATATATGAGATACAGTGGCCCCCCCAACCTCCATGTAAGAGATTTATTACAGATACACACAAATGGTACGGACAACATCTTCCTGTTCTCTAAAGTTTGCACACTCTGTGATTTGAGAAAGCTGGATTCAGCTTTTGACTTCTTAAACTTTTTTTTGCATTCAAATCAAATGAAGCATCAGATAAATCCCTTCAAACGCTCGTAACATCTGATTGGCTCAGCTTCTGGATGTGATTTGCTCTTCCTCGGACGAGCTTTGGGTTACTGGATTCGAGGTGAATCGTAAAAACGGCCGAGCTCTCGTTGTTGTGCAAATATTATGCACGAGTCCAGCAAAGCAGCCGTCTGGTCTGTCCTACCTGTCATGTACGTGTAAAGATTGTGTGTGTGTGTGTGTGTCCAGCATCTTCTCTTTACACACGCCATGTCCCTCTTAACACACTCTGTGTGTGTGTGTGTGTGTGTGTGTGTGTGTTCGCTGCTTTCTTAGTTGTTTTTAATGCATCCAAGAGACCATTTGACATCCCAGTGGAGTTTCTGTGTCAGATCTGTGTTGTGTAAGATTGTAAGTGTTTTCTTTCACGCATAAGATCCCATCATTGACCTTTAATCAGACTGTGGGGTTTAGAGAATGTGAATTCACATCACGATTTCAATAAAAGGGAAAGATTGGGATGGCATGCGATGGACCATCTCTGTGATTTCCATGCTACATGTTTCACTTTAAAATGTTTCACTACCTTTCTCCTTTTTGAATGGTAACTGATATATGCTTGTGGAATTTGTGGATGTTTTCTCTTCAGTGTGTATGTTGATGATTCTTTCCAGTACACCAGTGAGTAGAGACCGCTGCGTGTGTCTCTCCTGTGCACTTTGGAGAACTCCACATGCCTTTGTTTTTCTACACCACACCTTGTACAAGTGCTTTTTCGCCCCAGGCTTTCCTTAGTACGGCGCCCTCTAGTGGCGGATGCCTGATTTATTTAAACGTCCGCTAGGTGGCGCCCAAATGAAATCTCATCATCTGTGAGGACGAACTGCACAGTATTTGATTTTATTTTGTTTTTCCAATTGTAACTACAGCAGTGTAGTGCCATTAGAAACTGTGAATTTATAAATAAAACACTTTGTTGTCTTTATTCAGTGCGTTTTATTACTTTCACACTATAGTACAAGCATTAAAACCTATGAAAGCAGCTATACCACATATAGACATAAAATAGTGGTACAGTGACACAACTTGTGTTATATCAGTGGTTTTCTGTCTCATATAAGCTATTACAAAGCCTTAAGTTGCACAGATTTTTATCCAGATTTTCTTAGATATATCCATAAAGCTGAATGCAGTCAGTTTGGCATGTGTGTGTGGATTACACTATAAATGACATGAATGTTTGCATTTTAATGCGTTTTAAAGACAAAGTCCAAAAACATAGTAATATATAGTTGACTATATATATGACTCACTGGGTGATGATTATTGGTCCATTTCTGTGTAATTGTAGCCACCTAACTAGTGGATGGCATGTGCGATTACAAAAAAAAAAAAACTGTTCAAATGTATATACAGTTGAAGTCAAACGTTTATATACACCTTTCAGAATCTGCAAAATGTTAATTATTTTACCAAAATAAGAGGGATCATACAAAATGCATGCTATTGTTTATTTACTGACCCGAATAAGATATTTCACATAAAAGATGTTTACATAAAGTCCACAAGAGAAAATAATAGTTGAATTTATAAAAATGACCCCGTTCAAAAGTTTACATCCCCTTGATTCTTAATACTGTGTTGTTACCTGAATGATCCACAGCTGTGTTTTTTTTTTGTTTAGTGATAGTTGTTCATGAGTCCCTTGTTTGTCTTGAACAGTTAAACTGCCTGCTGTTCTTCAGAAAAACTCCTTCAGGTCCCACAAATTCTCTGGTTTTCCAGCATTTTTGTGTATTTGAACCCTTTCCAACAATGACTGCATGATTTTGAGATGCATCTTGTCACACTGAGGACAACTGAGGGACTCATATGCAACTATTACAGAAGGTTCAAACGCTCACTGATGCTCCAGAAGGAAAAACCATGCATTAAGAAAATTTAATGCAAAAATTTAAGTAAATTTAACTTATTTTGTCTTCTGGGAAACATGTATCTTCTGTAGCATCTGAAGGGCAGTACTAAATGAAAAATATGATATTTAGGCAAAATAAGAAAAATGTCTTCATTCTGTTCAAAAGTTTTGCACTACCAGAATAAAAATTTATATTCTATTTTTACATTAACGTAATTATTATATTTATTAAAACCAAGTATAAATCTCATCAGTTTAGTGTTTTTAAGCATTTACATTTATTCCAAAATAATAACAAAAACAGTTCTGTGGATTATTATACGTCCTTATAAAGTGTTCTTCAAAATACTATGTCAAAACACTTTGCTGTTGCAAACTTTCTGGTTAATATGTAAATAATATCGGTTCAGTGGAGTCTAGGACTTTTATTTTGAAGTGTGTGCGGTAACAGGTTGATCATTCGCATCCTTCTTCTCTTCCCTGCCTCACACAGATCAAGCTTACCAAGATAGGAGTCGCTGTGTTAAGAGGACTTTTATTTTGAAGTGTGTGCCGTAGCAGGTTGATCAGTCTCAGCCCTGCCTCTCACAGGCTCGCTGACCGATCTGGAGCTTATTAAGGTAATAATAACTTCATCAAATACACTCGAACGTGCGTTAGACAGTTAGATTAAAAGCCAAATTAAGCATGCACATGGCTGTCACGCGTTAATTTTGATGCATGTGTTTTATTGCATATTTATATTGATGATCCGTTATCAGACACACAGGCCATCAATAGACTATCAGATCTTAAAATCCTCTCTTCTGAAACACTGCATTCAGATCTTAAAAGCAGCTTTTGATTGTGTTGTGCATCTGAAGATCGGAGCGGAAGAATCGGTGAAATGGAGGTCAGGCGATAAGAGACTTAACACTACAGTAATCCTCACAGCACTCCTGTCAGCGCAGGACGTTTAACTGCTGCTACACAAACCTGCTTTCTCAGGACTTTTAGTTTTTAGTATTATTTGGTTTTATGTATTGCATTTTAATAAATGCGTATTATTATTATATATATTATTACTGTTGTTGTTGTTATGAAGCAGTTTGACGCCAACAACGAACAAATTGTTTTCAGTTTTTTTTAATACGCAGTCATTATTATTGGAGAAACCAATGAAAATGACCCTTGACCACGAGTCTGCAGACTCGGACTCCATGTGTTGTTTTTTTCTTCAATAAAAACCTAAATAAAATGTAATTTTTAAAATAAATTCTGTTAGTGCCCCTGCAACATTTTATTCTGTATTATGTTGGAATATTTAAAGTAATAGTTTAATTATTTGGAATATTTATATTTAGCAGTTGGATTTTTGGCAGTGTTTAAATTCCAAAATTAAAATGAATCGAGTATTTGAATTATTGAACATCTGTGACCCTGGACCACAAAACCAGTCATAAGGGTCAATTGTTTTTGAAATTGAGATTTATAGATCATCTGAAAGCTGAATAAATACGCTTTCCATTGATGTATGGTTTGTTAGAACATTTGAAAATCTGGAATCTGAGGGTGCAAAAAAAAAAAAATCTAACTATTGAGAAAGTCGCCTTTAAAGTTGTCCAAATGAAGTCCTTAGCAATGCATATTACTAATCAAAAATTAAGTTTTGATATATTTATGGTAGGAAATCTACAAAATATCTTAATGGAACATGATTCATTTTTGGCATAAAAGAAAAATAAATGGATAATATTGACCCATACAATGTATTGTTGGCTATTGCTACAAATATACCCATGCTACTTAAGACTGGTTTTGTGGTCCACGGTCAGTCGGTCACATTTAAATAATCTGTTCCAGATTTATTAAAAAAAAAATTTCAGCTTTTTGGACTAGGTATCTAAGCCTACACATGTCATATTTTCAGTCCTTTTTCCATACTGCTATTCTTTCCATTGCGCATAGGTATGTTATTATCATTTGAATATGATCCACCGCATTGATCCTTATGCATTGATTTGATATAGGATGGCTGAACCGCCTCGGTCATGTGACTGTTTTGTATCTCTGCCTCCGGGCTCAAAAGAAGATTATGTGATATTTGGTAAGAACTCTGACCGGCCGAGAGATGAGGTGCAGGAGCTGGTGTGTTACCCTGCATCCTCACACGCTCCCGGATCTACAGTGGAGGTGAACTGACTTTTTCATTTCATCAATATTGGTATATAAAATACCTACTTTCTATTTAAAATATATTTCAATATAGGTTTCATATTTTCTCCCCTTTCTCCTCCAAATATGTGGTTGCTGAGCAAAAATCTTGGAGTTGTGGCTAAACCATAGATGATTTACAGGTGATTCTCTTTTCCATGTAGTGCACATACATTTCCATTCCTCAAGCAGAGCACACTCATGCGGTTGTGCTGAGCAGACCCGCTTGGCTCTGGGGGGCTGAGATGGGGGCTAATGAACAAGGGGTGTGTATTGGGAATGAGGCCGTCTGGACCAAGGAGCCTGTGGATCCAGAAGAAGCTCTGCTGGGAATGGACCTGGTTCGGTGAGCTCAAAACAAGCAAACGTCTTTATCTTCCTGCTTTCTAGACTTGAAATTGATCAGCTGATGTATATTGTGTGTGTCGAGGCTGGGTCTGGAGCGCGGGGACAGCGCATGGGCCGCTCTGAATGTGATCACAGGTCTGCTGGAGCAGCACGGTCAGGGCGGAGCCTGCAGAGAGACCGCCGAACCCTTTAGCTACCATAATACCTTCTTACTAGTGGACCGACAGGAAGCCTGGGTCCTAGAGACTGCTGGGAAACTCTGGGCTGCACAGAAAGTCACAGGTGAGATGGAAGGAAAGATGATTCATGGTCAGTGGTGAATGCGTTTTCACAGGTTAAGTGTGTGTGTGTGTGTTTCTCTCACGATCTGTCTGAAAAGATCCAAAATGAAGGACATTTATGTTTTATCCTGGTAAACAAAAGTTAATATTACAACAAAAGTTAATAAGTGAATATGGTAAATGATAAATTTGGTCTCTTAAAGAAGACACTTGATAGATTATTGCTAAAGATAAAAATAATAGAAGTTTAAGTGTATTATTGTGGAAAATGCCCCCCAAAAAAACACTTTTAAAATGTTATATAAAATATATTTTCCAAAACATGTTTTACTCTTACCATGAACAGTACAGTACACCATTTCTTTCAGGAGCATTTAACCTTTTGATTTTTTTTTTTTTGTGTGTGTGTGTGTTCACAGCAAGTGCCAAAACCTTTTTAAGTTTCTAAGTCTCGTACTTTATTTGATAAAGTAAATTTAACTTAAATATTATGAACTATATATATGTATATATATATTAGGGCTGTCAGTCGATTAACATTTTTTAATCTAATTAATTACATGATGTGTCGATTAATTAATTGCAAAATAAGTTTGACTGTGAAAATACCCACAAAAGATTATTTAAAGCTATTTTTGTGTTAAATGAGAAAGAAAGAAACAAATATTTTATTTGATTCAAAATAAAAATGTATTACACATAAACGTTTAGACTACAACAGCCTAACATTAACTATGGAACATAAAAGAAGATAATTTGAGAAACATCTCAGTATTTTTTGTTCATACAATGAAAGTCATTGGTAACCAAAACAGCTTTGTTACCAACAGTCTTCAAAATACCTTCTTTTATGTTCCACAAAAGAAAGGTTTGAAACGACATGAGGGTGAGTAAATAATGACAGAATTTACATTTATTTGGGTTAACTAACCCTTTAATGTTATTATTATTATTTATGAAATTATACTCTATATAAGCAACTTAATCTGCCAGCAGGTGGCGGTAAATGTCTTCATTCGATTCGTTCAAAACGCGGATTCATTCAGAAACTAAACAGCTGTGTTGCTCGGAGACGCACAACAGTTCTGCTATGGCTTTAAAGGTAATATGTTCTCTGCAAAATTGTGCAAAAACACATAATATTGTGTTTAAAATAAAACACAATATCAACTTCTTATTACTGAACTGCTGTATAAAATCACATTTAAACTTATGATATTCGGGACAAAATCAGCACTTGTGTAATACTGCTCTCCCTGCTCGTGTGATATAGCTTATCAAATGATATGAGACAAAAACTCATACAGGGTCATTTTTTGCACCAATATCTTGAATTTTAGGGCATAACTGCATTTATGGAGCCCTGCATCATATTTGTCAACAGTCAACTATATGAAGTGTAAGATGACGTACAGGTCTGGGGGCGGGGCCAGTGTGTTAACTGTTTTAAAATATTTTAATCTCGTTATTTTTTCATAACTAATTAAGTTAACGCGTTAAAATGACAGCCCAAATATATATGTAATAAATGTGTAATATTATAATATACAGGTGCATCTCAATAAATTAGAATGTCGTGGAAAAGTTCATTTATTTCAGTAATATTATTTATATACATGTACTAATATTTTCGCTTAGAAATGTTACTTTGTTTTAACATTTTCAAAATCAGAAATATTTGTAATTGTATATCTATGTACAATAGCTGTATCAGGATAACACATCTAATGTATTGATATAACAGTCTTGTATCTAAAAAAAATCCTTCTCTAAAAATAAAGCAGAGGTTCTTTCTTTTGTCAGAGGGAGTCAAGAACATCTCTAACCAGCTGACGATCTGAGATCTGTGCGGAGCATCCGGAGCTGCGCGCTGTGGCTCAGGCTCAGGGCTGGTGGAGTGGAGAGGGGGACTTCAGCTTCTCTGCTGTCTTCAGCCCTAACAACCCCCCCGCCAGGATGGAAATGGCCAAGCAGCGGTATGTGGGCGGCACAGCCCTGCTCCAGCAGCACAACGGTACGTTTGCTTTACTCTGCCATCATGACTGAGGAGTGGGGTTGTGTTTACAACAGGGAACTTCAATGTTATATTTAGGTTTCTGAAGTGTGTTTTTGAAGTGTTTTGGTTGCAGTAAGATGCAGAGTTATATTCTTACTCTTGCTATCCAGAGTGTTGTTCTTTTGAAGAGTAGATTTATTAAAATATATACAAATATAATACTGCCATCTTCTGTTTAGACACTGCACTTACATTTATTGCTTTTTTTAAAGCAATTATTAGACAACTAAAACGTTTTTATTATGACATTATGATTTACTTAAAATATTTAGTCATTTTCAGTTTCTAATAATTTACTGTAATAAGAATACTGTGTATTTTATATATTGAATGTGGTGAATGTAACTATGTAGTGCTTATATTGAATCATGTAACTTGAATTACCATGCAACTAGTTCTATTTGAGATAACGATTTTGTTTTTCCAGTAGCTCAAAATATCACTACTTGCAATTAATATATATATATTTTTTCAATAGAATTTTTTTGGATTATAATATATTCATATTATAATATTATAATACATTATAATTATTACAATACATTAATTTATACCTTATATATTTTTTATAGAATACAAATATGCTATTTATTTTTGTTTTATTATTACAATTAATAGAATATGTCATTTTTCTTTTGGGTATGCAATGCATGCCTTTTTTTGAATTATTTTTTGATGAAATACATAAATTGCACAATTACAGATGTTACTCTGACTTGCCGGTTTTAGAGGTTCATTTGTCATCATATAATCTACACTACCGTTCAATAGTTTGGGGTCAGTAAGAATTTTTTTTTTTTTTAATACTTTTTTTCCATCAAGGATGCATTAAATTGATCACAAGTGACAGTAAAGACATTTAAACTGTTAAAAAGATTTGTAAAAAATGGTGCTCTTTTGAACTTTCTAAATATTAGTGAATAATGAAAGAAAATGTATCATGATTTCCACAGAAATATTAGGCAGCACAACAACTGTTTTCAGCATTTATAATACTAATAAATGTTTCTTGAGCAGCAAATCAGCACATTATAATGATTAGAAGGATCATGTGACACTGAAGACTGGAGTAATGATGCTGAAAATTCAGCTTTGCCATCACAGGAATAAATTACAGTGATCAAATAAATGCAGCCTTGATAAGCATAAGGGACTTGTATCAAAAACATACTTTTGAATGGTTATCTATGCTAGCCTATTTGCAATATAACACACCTGCTATGCCAGTTTATACCTGAAATATGACATTTGATCATATGTTGTTGTAATGTCTGAAGAAGGTCTTTTAAAATTGTCTATGTAAAATTAACTGTGTCATATGTACCTGCCAACACAGTTTTTTTCCTCTCCACAGGCTTGGTGATGATGAGCATCCTGAGGGACAAGGCCAGCGGGATCTGTATGGATTCGGAGGGCTTCTGTACTACAGGCAGCATGGTGTCCATCCTCCTGCGCAACCCAGACATGCCCTGCATTCACTTCTTCACTGCCACACCCGACCCCTCCAGGTGTGACCCTGAAAGATCCGCTCAAACCTACATTGCCAGGGCACTCTCGTCACACTTTGATCCTTCTCTTGCAGGTCTGTATTCAAGCCTTTTATCTTCTCGGAGAGCGTGAGGTCCGTCAACATGGTAATGTCTCCTCAGTACGGCCCAGACGATCCTGTTAGGACACAGCCTCGATTCCAGCACCAGGTGGACCGCAAACACGAGCTGTACAAAGCCCACCAGACGGCACTGACCAGTCCTGTAAGTCTGAGAAAATTACCAATACTTTTTGGTTTGTTTTCTTAAGCTTTTGAACATTAATTATAAAGCATATTGTATCACATTTGATACACAAATTTCTAAAGCCTCTAAATTACCAACATGATCAAAAAAGATGGAATTAAGCAACTTTATTTAAGCCCATTTTTAGTTAAAAATGTTAAATATGAGAATCAAATATGATGCATCAGAATTTTAAGGAACATTTATTTGTACATCTGTCAATTATCATTGTATTGCATTGCATTATATGTTTTCCCCCACAATAAAAACTACAGAGCTTTGATCATAAAACTAAGCATCTAAATGTCATAATTACTTATCTTAAGACATATTATTAGGGAGATACAGAGTGACAACTGATTTTATATAAGTAGTCTGCTATACTGTTATAAAGACAGATTTTATTTACAATCAGAATTTTGTTATACAGTTTGGCCACATAAATATCAGCAACTGCACCAATTTTTTACTAATTAATTTTTTTTTTATTCTGATTTTTCAGACTATTATTTAATGTCAGGCTTTACAGGTGTTTAAAGGAATATTCTGGATTCAATTCAATACAAGTTAAGCTCAGTCAGCACCATTAATTGTGGCATAATGTTAATTACCAAGAAGAAAAATAGTCCTTCAATTTCTTAAAATAAAATAAACAAACAAACAAACAGATAAATAAATGTTTAAGTGTGGTGTACTTAAAATGGAAGTGGTTTGGGGCCCTTTTTAAATTTATAATAGATTTTAATTTTATTAAAAAAAATGTTTTTTAAAGCTGTTTAAATTATTTTTAGCATTTTAGGGTTTTATTGGTTATGGCAGATTGTTTTCATGGCAACAAAGTTGTAAAATTGGATATAACTAGATATAACAGAAAATGTTAGAAGGGATTTTGTTAACATGTGTATTGATTATGTCTTGTGACTATATTATTGAAACAGTGAGTATTTTAACAGCAATAGTTTAACTATATTCACTTCCATTGTAAGTGCCTTGCTGTAACCCATATTTTTCCTAAAAAGGCCAAACAAGTGGACATTATTTTTGTAATCATCAAATATTATGCCACAACTGCTCTCACTGAGCTTAATTTACACTGAATCTGCAATATTCCCTGTGTGTTTGTGTGTGTCAGGATGCTGGAGTCTCTCTACAGGAGACTATGAGATACCTGGAGTCTCAGTGTCTTGAGGAGATCGAGGCCATGCTAAGTGGGGGAGATACAGGGCCAGGAACTCGGGGATCTGTTCTTCGACTGCGTGGATGCCGAGATCAAATTCTACCAGTGAGACAGAGCAGGTAAACAGAGAAATGTCAGCGTATCTCTCACACATCTGACCTGTGACTTCCACTGTCTGATATTGCCTGTAACTTGTGGCTGTTTTGCAGTTGTCGTTGTGAATGTCACTAGTGCTTGCTGATCTGCCTGGAGAGAGAGAGAGAGACAGTCCAGAGCGCACAGGTTCCTGCCTGCTCAAATCCTGCTCTCCTAGTTCCCCTGATGCCATGGCAAACTAATTGTGATGTCCATGCCACACTAACTGTAGAAAAACACACTAGATGTTCATGTGAGTGGATCACCATAACCATGTGTAATTGTCACACAGGGCGGTCATATACGCATCTCATTAACCGGTTTGTGATAGATTACTAAGGTGTGTATGTGCTGTGGGTAGATGTGTGAGAGAAGAGATGTTAGGGGAAACACTTCTCATTCCTGTAAGAGATGGGCTCAGCTACCAGACTGACCCTCTGAGGAGAAACATAATAAAATATCAATGATTCAAAATGTCTGGCATCTTTTACTGAAACATGGGTAGTTCATGTCACCCTAATGGATGTTTGAAATGGAAGTGGAGGAAAGCACAGAAAACGGCCCAAACTGCTGTAACCAGGTTTATGTGTGAATATAAAAAATGTAAGTTGTCCATTTGGTGTTTATTGCAGTCTGCTATTGTTATGCTAGTTCTATTCAAGCTAGCTCATACATACTAAAACTCATTAGCCATCCTACATCATTGTGCTTTTATAGAAGAAAAAATAGTATAACCTTTTCAACGCTAGCAAACAAAACAATCATCATATCAAGATTAGTCTCAGCCTCAGATGTCACTCCCACGGAACCTTGGCTAAACGTCTGATGCATATGGGACACAAAAGTGGAAACACTTCAGGAGTTTCGAAGTCGTCATCGGATTGGTTGAATTATACAGGATTTCCGGGAGACGTGTGTCGCGTTCTTTAACGTTACGCCTGGAAACAAAGATGCTGTGACGCCAAACCCCCTCACGAAAGAAGAAAGCCTTCGTGTTTACAACTGTGATGACGAGTGCTTATCAGGATCAACTAAACGCTGGATTCTCAAAAGTATGTGAAATATTTAAAGTTCGCGGCATAGAACCTTTAAAATATGTCCGAGAGTTTTACACATCGGTCTGTTATTGTGGCGACATTTCCACGCCCCGAAACGTGACGCTGAACGAATCGAACTGTGATTGGTTGTTCAAATGGCCTCATGGGCGGGCCTTGGCCAATGAAAGCTACCATGGATTTCAGACCTTCAGCCTTTAGTCTTTAGTTTTAGTCTGAAGGTCTGGCTACGCGAAACTATATCAAGATTATATCAAGACACCTGCTGGTCAAAAGGGCATAGATCAAGCAGCAACCTCTCGTTCTCTCTCGTGAAACCAACACGGAAGTAACTAAAACTGCAGTTCATCGACTGGCCGCTAGAGGCTGGCTCCAAAGGGAGTCGGTCCCATAGACTCCCCATGTTAAAATGCCCAACTTTACAGCAGAAAAAAATGTTTACAGCCTGGTACAAAAAGTGGTTTTGGTCTATATAGCTAATTTTGCCCTTCATGACAACTGTGTGGGGGGTGAATTTTTATAACTCATCCGTTTAAATTATATTAAGCCTTAAAGTTCTGCATAATTAAGGGCGTGGCCACTTGAGTGACAGGCGGATTGCCGCTGCTGTCACCTAGGTGGGCGTGGTTTCAGCAACCAGCTCCCGCCTCTTTATCCATTTTCGATTATCCTGGAGTGACGCGCTGCCAAGATGGCGACGGCCGGCTCCGCCTACTTTAGGCTTCAAAAACGCTCTTCGGAAACCTACGGGTGATGTCACAGACACTACGTCCATGTTTTTATACAGTCTATGGTGTAGATGCAACGTAAACACAGTCAAAGCGTAGGTTATAACCACTGATCTATATAGTATATTCTCTATTATAGATCAGTGGTTATAACACCTTTTATAATGTTTTCTAGAAAGTGTAACCTATGTAATATACAAATAATTAAATACCATTAAATAAGAGTCCTCATATAATATAGTGTTTGATTTGTGTGATCTCACCCATGGTAAGTAGGCCAATTAGAACAATTAACTAGCATCTATCAGTTAACTTAAAACTGAAACTAAATTATAAAACTAACCCGAGATCAGTTACAACCTTTATTAGCCACTATTTGGATATGACAAGGCATCGACCAATCATTTTATCACATTGTCCCACCATAGGCCATGCTCACTTGCCTTTAGTCGCTTACGCCTGCATAGTACATACATTTGTGTTTCTGTTCAGACTTCGGAAGGACACGAGTATCGGGAAGGAGCGGATGGATTATTTTTAATTGTGTAGGCCTCCCGGATCGCATCGTGTGTTTGTTCGAGGCATTTGACTGCAGATTGTGTTGTAAGGCAGGTACAGTGTAATGGAGAGTTCACACAAAGAAACATTAAAAGATGGAGCAGCCAATTGTATTGAATCTGACAGCAGCTGCATTGCAATCCGTAAGTAAACAATTTCATAATGCTTTTTAAAAGTGACATGGATAATGTTTTTTTAAACACTTATTAATGGGACGTTGGTACAACTGATCTATATAATAGATCAGTTTTTTTGGTCTTTTACTGGAGCCACCCCTTAATTCATTTCGGACAAAGGTTCAGAATGAGGGTTGAAAATAATAATGAGGGTTTGTTTTGTTAACATCAAGTGAACCTCAAGGAATGTATTACAATAATTTTAAAAAATCTGAGTTGTGATAGTTTAAAAGATGCCATCCTCATCAACCAATCAACATCGCGAGAGAGAGGCAGATTTTTGAATATTAAATGAGAAGCTTTTGATCATTCTAAATCCTCTTTATGATGTAAAATGTCAGGCAGATCACAGCAACAGTGTTAATTTAATTAATTTATTATGGAAAAATAACGCGATTAAAATATAACTCACCCATCCCGCCCCTAGACCTGTTATGTTACATCATCTTATATTTCACACCTGATGCAGGACAAGAACTATGTAGTCCATGCAGTTATGTGCTCCAAAATTCAAGATATTAGGCCCAAAAAATGGTCTTTAAAAATGGATTTATATCATAAGCGATATCGATGGGTTACTTAACGTAAACCCGGGTTCTTTGATAACAGAGTGAGGTGTTTACGTTAAGTAACCCATCGTTCTTTTTATAACTTCGCTCTGTGTTTCACTATGGGAGATATAGACCACTCCCGGATTGCACCCATACCACTGCTAACCTCCATAACAATTAACTGGGCATGGAACAACTGGCTCCCAGCACTGCATGTGCTAAGGAAGGCTCAGACACGTCCAGTCTACAGAACTGCACAAAGTATGTGGCGTAGCCCAACTTGCTGCTGAACAAATATCTTGAACTGAAATCCCTTTGAGTAAGGCCCAGGATGTAGCCATCCCCCGGGTGGAGTGGGCTCTCAAGCCCTTAGGCGGTTGAAGATCTTTGCAAAGCTAAAGATATAGCCTATATGATCCAATGAGACAGCTGCTGATGAGACAACGGCTTCCCCTTGTGAGGAGTAGACCATGACACAAACAGCTGGTCATGAGTCCTAAAACCTGCTGCTGTTTTCACATACATATGAAGTGCCTGTACCGGACATAATGAATTCAATCTCAGCTCCCCTGGAGAAGAGAATGGAAGCTTCTGGAAAAGCTTCCAGTTCAGTAGATATACGCGGAGTCAACTACCTTAGGCACAAAAGCCGGGTTAGGGTGAAAGGAAACCTTATTGAGCCGTGGAGCGAACTGCAAACAAGCAAGCATGTAAGTGTAAGTCACTCACACGCTTGTCCGTTACTAAAGCTATGAGCAGTGTGACGTTCCAGATTAGGCTGTGCGTGCGCTTGTGTGTGTTTGTGTTTTAGGTGCCGCTTGGAGGGGGTGTGGCTCGTACACCTGACACTTGTTTGGACTCCGAGTTAAATGTGCCTGGCATGGCGCGTGGTGAGGAGATCACCTCCGGCATGGAGCTCGATGGTTTGCGTGGTGCTGAGTGTCCCACCCGGCTCCGACTCATTCCTTCGTTTGTGTTACAGTTATGTTAGTTTTTGTTGTGTTAAAATAAATGTTTTGTTAAGCATTGCTGCATCTGGACTCCTCTTTGTTGCAGCCTAAGAGCCGGCTGTAACAGCAGCACTGTCTTAAGAGAGAGAAACTTAAGACCAATTCCCTCCAATGGCTCAAAAGGGTGTTGAGAATGGGCTTCTAGGACAATGGATAAATCCCATAAAGGAACCATCTGTCTGGACACCGGACGTTTACGGCGTGCCCCTTTCATAAAACGACTTATCAAGGGGTGCTGACCTGCCGATTTCTCGCCAAAACCTACATGACAAGCTGAAATAGCTGCTAAATACACCTTAATGGTGGAGAAAGCCTTCCCCTTATCTAGAAGATCTTGGAGAAAGCATAAAATATCCCCCACTGAGCATTGAAAAGGGATAATATGAGTCTGTTCAGACCATCTTTCAAAGACTCGCCATTTATTGCTATAAAGTGAGCGAGTAGAGGAGGCTCTAGCACTCTGTATAGTATGTATGACTGATGGGGGCAGACCTGCTGCATTCAAATTCCACCTCTCATGGGCCAAGCCCAGAGAGCTATCCTGTCTGTGTGAGGGTGGTACATTTCTCCCCCCACCTGAGACAGTAGATCCCTCTGTGGAGGGAGGGGCCACGGCTGGCCCGACAGCAGTTGAACTATCTTGGCCACCCAATGCCTGGATGGCCAATGTGGAGTATAATCAGTATTAATGACAGACCCTGTTCCCTCACTCTGGCTAGCGTGGGGGAAATTAAGCTCAGAGGAGGGAATACGTAAAGAAGGACGTCTGGCCATGGGTGGGCTAGAGCATCCATACCCAGTGGTGCATTTTCGCTCCCCAGCCCTTTAAGGACGCGTCCGTTGTCATGGTGACTCTCGATGACACCGCCCCCAAGGGAATCACCGTTCTGAGAACCGTGGGACTTTTCCAATTCCTGAGCGCTCTGACGCACTCGTGAGTGAATCTCACCGGCCGGCTGAGATGCCGCCGAGAGCACAGGCGTAACTGCGCGATCCAGCGCTGAAAATCCCTCATTTTGAGCAGACCCAGATGTACTACTGAAATCACCGAAGCCATTAAACCCAGCATTCGTAAGCACAGTCTGTACGGAACCACTTTCCCCACCTGCAAGCGGACGATGCATTGTGTGAAAGACGCGACTCCCCTCTGTCAGTTTGACACGATAAGAGAGGGAGTCTATGCTGAGCCCCAAATATTCTGTTTGTTGTGAGGGCGGCTCTTTATCATGTTTATCCTGAGCCCCAAGCTGCTGAGATGATTTAACACCATCTCTGCGTCTTTCACTGCTTGCTCTCTCGACGACGAGCATATCAGATAATCGTCTATGAAGGGCAATATTCTTATTCTCTCGTTCCTTAACGGGAACCGGGCAGCTTCCACACACTTGGTAAAAACCCTCGGAGCTAAAGCTAGCCCGAATGGAATAGTTTGAAACTCGTATGCTGTGCCTCGGTATGCAAATCTGAGGAATTTCCTGTGAGAGGGGTAAATGTCTATGTGAAAATAAGCGTCTGACAGATCAGTTTTCACAAACCAACCATTCGGACGAATCGATCGACAAAGCACTTTGTGTGTTAACATTCTGAACGAATATTTTCGTAGGTGCTTGTTTAACACACGAAGGTCCAGAATTGGACGAAGGGCTTAGCCCCCTTTCTTTGGAATTACAAAATAACGAGAATAAAAGCCCTGACGGCTCTCTACCTCGGGCACCACTCTGATCGCCCGTTTGTTTAAGAGAGATTCGATTTCGGCCATCAGGACACGAGCCGAATCTCCCTCGGCCACTGACACAATCACCCCGTTGAATCCCTCTCCGCTCCTTCAGCGTCTTTGGCCACGGGCCAAGCTAGGCCCAATTTCGCCGCAGCTCGCTTGCACACCTCGTGCAAGTTACTTTCAACTTGCGAAGCCGAGTCGTTGGTGCTAGGAGGCCTAGACTGTTGGACGGGGAAGAGGGAGTTGTCTTCCTCCTCTTCGTTGTCCATGTCTAAATCGAGGAGATCAGAGTTAGCATCACCCTCTGTGTCCTCGTCCCCGGGTTCCCCCTCCTCCTGCGTGAGCAGGCCCTCAAATAGCGGAGGCATATCTGGGGATTCGGCTTCCATCATGTCCGCCCAGCTCGTACTGGCTCACGTCAGATGGTCAGTTGCCGAAGATTGTGTGGCCGCTCCGGACAGACATGGGTCCTGCTTGTTAGCCACCACCACTCTCAGCCTCCTTTCCAGGATTTTCACCGACAATGGCGCACAGTGAGCGCATGTTTGTGGATCCGCCAGCTACGTTTGAGCGTGCTTCAGGCCCATACACACGATGCACATGGGGTGAGGGTCCCTGCCCGAGATGGTAGCTCCACATGAGGATGGACACGCTCAGGATGCTCCCTGATCTTCGAACTCATTCCCTGTGGCGGGGGTGATGGCCGTCGACATAATGACTGAGAAGTGAGTAAACCTCAGACTCGTCACAACACGTTAGCCTGTCGGTTTAAGGTAATTAAACCTTCTGAGAGCTCTGACGCGTAAAGCCCTAGTTGACTTGACGTCGCCTACCGCAGTAATTTAATACGCAATAGGCCGATTAGAACAGCTAGTGTTTGTTGTTTGTTGTCATATTCTGTTTGTTGTGAGGGCTCCAAGCGGCTCTTTATCATGTTGATCCTGAACCCCAAGCTGCTGAGATGATTTAACACCATCTCTGCGTCTTTCACTGCTTGCTCTCTCGACGACGAGCATATCAGATAATCGTCTATGAAGGGCAATATTCTTATTCTCTCGTTCCTTAACGGGAACCGGGCAGCTTCCACACACTTGGTAAAAACCCTCGGAGCTAAAGCTAGCCCGAATGTAATAGTTTGAAACTCGTATGCTGTGCCTCGGTATGCAAATCTGAGGAATTTCCTGTAAGAGGGGTAAATGTCTATATGAAAATAAGCGTCTGACAGACCGATTGTCACAAACCAGACTCGTCACAACACGATTAGAACAGCTCGCCTTGACGCGGATACTATCTAATGTTAATGATGTCACTCAACACAATCCAGTACAACTGACCTCGCGTTCGGTGACGGATTCCAATGACGTCCTGTCTGTTGAACTGTTTAGCGAAATCAGCAAAGTCAGGATGTGCTGAGAGAGCTTGCTGCAGTCTCCCACGGGAAGAAAGCGCGAATGATTTTGACAGGGGTCGACCTGACTGATATAGGTGGGGCGGAGCCTGGTCACAGGTCGACCTGTCTGTCAAAGACAGACGTGGTGTCATAGGAGCTTCCGCAGTTGGTCACGCCCAAAGCGATTCCCATAGTGAAACACCGAGCAAAGTTACATAAGTGAAAAAGAACACATAAGTGTTTTCGTCCCGAGTAGCGCGAGTGCAAAAGTGATTTCAGGAGTGATTTCATACAGCAGTTAAGTAAATAAGTTTGTTATATTGTTGTAACACTTGTAATATTGTTTTATATTTTAAACCCAATATTGTCTGTTTTTGCTCAGTTTGCCAAGCAAATATTACCTATTAAAATCACATCACATTTAAGTGTTGTGTGTCTCCCTCCAAGCACAAAAAAACACAATTTCTGAATGAATCCGCATTTTGAACGAGTGGGGTGAACCAATTCAATTACCCATTCATAAAGATTTACTTCATTCCTGAATGAATCAGCCGTTTAAACGAATTGAATGAATGAATAAATGACTTAATGACTTATTAAGATGTTTTACTGCCACCTACTGGCAGTTTTAGCTACTTTTTTTGAGTATAATTTTCAGAGTATAATTTAAGGATTGACAGCCACGCTAGTCTTCGGTGACTTATTAATAATAGGATGTATAATACTACAATTTAAGCAGGATGTCCTATCAGTAGCCAACATCTCAGAGAATTGGTAGTCTTTGCATCACAGCTTCACTCATCACAGAGTTTGATGAAGCATCTCAGTGGGTGACGGATGGGCCTCTGTGTTCAGTTTCCCGCGGGATCGCTGTCTTGGATGGTGATGTTGAGTGGTGTCCCTCCACACCACATCTATGGGAAGGAATCACAGTGTCAGGTGGTGTGACGCTCTCACTCACCCTTGCTCAGCTGAGTCACTCTTACCATAGCGAATCCTTGCTTTATATCTCTCATTGACTGTGAAGATCAATAGTGAAACTTCACTCAGTGGGTGACGGTTGGGGTCCAATTCAGCTTCTCGCAGGAGGCTGACACCTGTTTGGGAGGTGTTGTGCTGAACTTGGTGGAGCTAGAAGGAGGCCAACACCTCCTGTGCTGTGCTGCATGAGAAATAACAACAACAATAATATATTTGCAAATAAGCTGTGATGCAGTGACTACCAATGGGAGAAAAGAAAGTGGTCTGCCACCTGATACAGCCGGATATGGAAGAAGACAAATAAGAACTAATAAAGAAAAAGAATAATAGATAAAACTAAAATAATAATCAATAACTTAATCGTAGTAGTAGTAAATAGTACATGTGTCAGGGTTCTGGCTTGGCAGCTTTGTCTGTATTGTCTTTGTTTAATGTTTATTTGTTTGTCTTGTGTCTTAACACATTGCTTTGTCTTTGTTTGTGTCTGCTTTGTGTTCCTTTGGTCCCACCTCCTTGCTTCCCTTGGTCACGCCCTCTTGTTTAACCCTTGTCTTGTTCTCGTTTCTTTAATTGTGCTCACCTGGCCCTCATGTACTTTCCTCCCTTTATATTGTGCTGTTCTTTCCTCTTGTGTTATATAAGTATAAGTGATTGCTGGAGACTCAGAGGTGAGTATAAGTGATTGCTGGAGACTCAGGTGAGTATAGGACATCACTGGAGACTCAGAGGTGAGTATAAGTGATTGCTGGAGACTCAGAGGTGAGTATAGGACATCGCTGGAGACTCAGAGGTGAGTATAGGAGATCACTGGAGACTCAGAGGTGAGTATAGGACATTGCTGGAGACTCAGAGGTGAATATTGGACATCGCTGGAGACTCAGAGGTGAGTATAGGACATCGCTGGAGACTCCGAGGTGAGTATAGGACATCGCTGGAGACCCAGAGGTGAGTATAGGACATCACTGGAGACCCAGAGGTGAGTATAGGACATCGCTGGAGACTCCGAGGTGAGTATAGGACATCACTGGAGACCCAGAGGTGAGTATAGGACATCGCTGGAGACCCAGAGGTGAGTATAGGACATCGCTGGAGACTTGAGGAAGGAGAGTATTAGAGATCCCTGGAGACTCAGAGGTTAGTATTGGAGATCAGTGGAAACTGAAGGAGAGTATTAGAGATCCCTGGAGACACAGAAGTGAGTATAGGAGATCAGTGGAGACTTGAAATGGAACAGGTAAGAGATTGATGAAGGTAAAAACGGACGGACCTGTACTGCATTAGTAGAAAGTCGTTCTAGCGTTTAATGCTGAGAAAAGACTTGACTGAACTAGGAAGGGCACATCCTCACATAGGATGCTTCCTAATATAAATTGGTGCTTATTTTTAAGGACAAATGCGCAGTGCTCACTTTTTTCTGTGGATTAAATTACAGATTAAAAAAATAAATATCAATTTGTGTTATATTGTGATCTCACATAGCAGTGTATTTTAGTCTAGAATTCAGTGAAACACGCAGCAGTAGCGTCCTCCTGCCAGTGAGTGGCGCTGTGACAAACATACTCCTCCCTCTCTCTCTCTCTCTCACACACACACATCCGCCGCAAACATGGCAGACGAGTTGGATGTTGTTGACATCGAGGGAGATGAATGTGATGAAAGAGTCGGGTAGGAGATTATTCTCTCATTTCCCGCTCTCTGGAGAATATTATGCACTTCTGCTTTGATACATTTGAGTTCATGGATGAGCAGAAGTGAGACGGAAGCAATAGAAAAACGGCTGACAGGATTAATATGAACTTCTCTAGTTATATGAACACAGTTACACTATTTTAACATCAGCTAGGAAACGAGTTTGTTATAACCGTGGAGCTTTAATTACTTGCTACCAAGATAGTACACACTATCGAATAGTTATCGAATCATCATATAGTACGATCTATACAGCATGTAATGGCACATCACTCACATCAATGTCCTTTACAACCCCTCTTTACAGAAATGTTCCGGCTTCAGTACAAAATAAAAAATGCTGACGATTATTAAAGAAAATAATGTAAACTAACCGTATATGTGCACCGTTATATTCCCTTTTTACTATTGTGTTGACTATGTAAATCCAGTAATTTTCGCATGGTTACCGGAAACGGACTGTTTGTTTACAATAGAGTAAATAACGCATAGCTGCTTGCAACTAACTCTAAATCAAAGCTCTATTAAGTACATGTTGTTAATTAATATTACTCAGTACTTAAATGTACAGTAGGGCTGCACGATAAATCGCATGCGATATTTAACGCGCATCTTGTCAGAAAGCCGGTTCTGCAATCAGCGGTAAATGTCCATCACGTGCGTGCTTTCACATTGCGCAGCATTAAAGGGGTCATATGATGCAAATTCAAGTTTTCCTTTCTCTTTGGAGTGTTACAAGCTGATTGTGCATAGATAAGATCCCTGAAGTTGCAAAGACTAAAGTCTCAAAACCATATCTATATACACCTTGCTACGTGTATTGTGTTAGGCTAACCGAGACTTGTCATTTGCACTTATATATTGTTGCTCTTTTGTTAGTTTTGACTGCTTTTATTGTCCTCATTTGTAAGTCGCTTTGGATAAAAGCGTCTGCTAAATGACTAAATAGATAAAATAAATATAATTAATGTCTTTATTATTTGTCTGCTCTCTTAAAAGGGACCTGAACAGTGCTGAGATTCTCCAGGATCAATATTTACAGTCTGCTTGGAAGACAAACAGCAGTATACTGGTAAAGTAAAATGGATTTTAAGGGTTAGCTCACCCTAAAATGATAACTGTCACTATACGTAAAGATACTCTGAAAATGGATATGATGTGTTGTTGTTATTGTGTGTGTTCAGCCGTGGACGCCGGACAGCTCCATCAGCGATGAGAACAGACAGGCCATTGAGAGCATGCTGCTAGAGGAACAGTATCCTTCACACTTCTCACGTCACACTGATTAATTCTCATTTTGTTCTTGTTTGATTTTCACATCCCATAATGCACAATGGATGTGATCATTCATTAAAAGCATTGTTTTTCTTAAAAGAAAAGGTATTATTTTGCCAGTAAAAAAGCACCAAAGGTGGCATGGACCAATGAGAAGACTAAAGTAAAAAAGTGAGCTTCCTTCTTTTATCCTTTTGTGTTCATGAATATGTAAACTCCTACACAACCTTTCAAAAGTTTGGTGTATGTAAGATTTTTTTTCAATACTAACAATCCAGCAAGAACACACAAACATGATAGTAAAGACTTGAATGAATGAATGAATAAATGATGCGTTTATACAGCGCTTTATTGTATATTGTTGTACACTCAAAGCGCTTTACAATCATGTAACATTGCTACAGATGTTTTCTTTTTGAAAATTCAGTGTTGCTGTCACAGGAATAAATTACAAATTAATATACATTTAAATAGAAAAATATTATTTTAAATTCGAATAATATTACACAATATATCTGGTTTGCAGTGTTTTTGATCAAATAGCCTTGGTGAACATAAGAGGCTATATATTCTGTTTATGTATATACTGTATTCTATATATAGTACCAGTCAAATGTTTGGAGACATGAATGGGAAAGTGTCCAAACTTTTGACTGATACTGTACTATAATATACACAAAGAATATCGGCTGATATATCGATATAATAACACCCTTAATATCGGTATCTGTATCGGTCCCAAAAAAACCCATATCGGTCGGGCTCTAATATAAGGGAATAATTATAAATATAGACATCCAAGGTATTTTTTAAATCTAAAAAAAAAATGTATTGGATTATGTTCGTTTTTTTATTTCTTTTCTTTTTAATAAATAATATATTTTCTTTAGACCTTAAAATATGTGATGCGATCTGGGAAAACCCGTCGGATGTCGCGCTGGGACGTTTTCAGGAAATTCGAAAAATAGGTCAAATGTCAATTTTTTGTCAAAATTAGGGTTTAATTCAATTATTATTCTATAACATCTTGTCTATCATCTCTAGATATCTTCGCAAAATTCACTTGTTTAGTGCAGAAAAATAGCGATTTATTGCAGCAAGCAGAAAATACTGTGTCTTTCTCTCATGTTAAGAACACGTTGCGGAGGTGCTTTCTCTTAACACCACAAAAACAGTTAACCTATCAAAATAAACCACGTAACATATATAATAAAGGTGTATCAATGCACATTTCCCGCCAGTCCTGTGTAAACTACGGCACGCAAAGTTTTTTAAATATATTTATTTTTTAATATTGTGAGATGGCGGAGCGCAAGAAAACAATGCAGTCTGAAGCTGCTCACTTAGACGATCTTGCTCGTCTCAGTCTGCTCAATCTTGGTGATGTCAGTGCCCTAAAAGATGTTATAATAGACAATTTCACATCCAGAGATGAAGGATCGGATGATGAAGTTACTAAAGAGGAGGAGTCCGATGACAGTCTGTTATATGCACAGGTGCGCTGCACTCGCTTTTCTAAATGTAAACTACAAGGTACAATATTCGTGCTATCTAAACATACAAGGGGTGATGAAAAGTTCAGAGACTATGCCCATCATGATAAACAACGGAAAACTGTCCTCTTCAGGGTGACGTTAGTCTGTTTGTGTAATGATGCAGTATAGCGCTCTTGACAGACAGCGATCGTTAAGTAGAAGTAAAAGTGAAACCCGTCTCACTTTAAACCCGTTTTTCTCAAAATTCCATTCCTGAAAATCATAGCTATCAGCCAACTTCAGATAGCCATAACTTTTGTTACGTTCAAGATAAAATAGACAAAATAAAAACAGTTTTGGAAAGGGCTTGAACCCAGCTTTCATATGGTATCAAAACCTAAAAAAGGAAAATTTCACCATGTGTTGGGTTTTCCTAGATCACTTCACATATATTGCCGCCATCTCTTCATTTGTTCATAATTTTGGGGGTCACTAATGAACAGTTGACCACCTGAACTAATTTAGCATGTTATGATATTTTGATCGTAATGATAATATATATTTTAAGATACATATTGTGGGTCTACCATTATTGCCTTCCTGTCACATGACAATAAAATGACTTCCTTCATGTTGGTTGTACCATTGTGACTTGACTGATTTGACTGAATTTGACAAAAACGATCAATTCTTGTTTTAGTGATAAATAATAAATTACATAGTAAAAAAAAAAGTAATAATACTAATAAAAAATTTACAATAGCATTCTAAAGTTTGGGGTTGGTAAGTTTTTTTTAATGTTTTTGGATGAAGTCTCTTCTGCTTACCAAATTTGCATTTATTTAATAAAAATACAGTAAAAACAGTAATATTGTGAAATATTATTACAATTTAAACGGTTTCTTATTTCAATATATTTCAAAATGTCTACGATGACAGTTTTTAAAGAATTTTTAGCATCTATCATTCCAGTCTTCAGTGTCACATGATTCTTCAGAAATCGTTGTTCAAAAAAAAATCTGATTATTATCAATGTTAAAAACAGTTTTAAAAACAGACCCCATACTATTGAGCAGTATAGCAGACTGTTTAATAAGATTTCCTGTTTTTCAACAAGCCTGATCAAAAATATCAATATGAATATTAATTCAGAAATATAAAACATGGTGATACCTCTTTGTATGTACAAAATATGTTCTTAATATTTTTTCAACATTGTATTAAAATAAAATGAGCTTCTTTCAGTAAGCATCCCTTTATTTTTTTCCCTGTGTCTGAACTTTAGTCTAAAACAGACACACCTGCCAAAGTGCCCTCCTCTAATGTGACTTCAGACACCATGCTGGTCACCTCGATCCAGCCTCATGTCTCAGCCCTGACCAATGCTGTGCGCATCGAGCAACTTTCTGATGATCAAGATGTTGACATCACTGATGACTTCAGTGACGATGGGCATCAGTCAGAAAACCAGCCAGAGCCCCCAGGCTCCCCAGCGTGCAACCACAAAGAAGAACTCAGTCCACTGCCACCTCCATCAGACGTACTTTTAAACCCTCTGTCAGAATCAGGAAGCACAGCTGAAGATGGACCCACTGATCCAGACACAAATGGAAACGCTAGCATTGTTACTCATATTGGGATTGATCGGGAACCTGAGGAGGAAAGTGGGACGTGCTTCTCTAAATCAGGCAGCCCAGGCAAACACAGCCTGTCTGAGGAGGAGAGCATTGAAAGAGCAGGTACATCACTAGCACTTCATTTAATCTCTGTAACTGTAGCAGACCATTAGCATTAGCAGAATTATGGGTAATGTGTTCTTGTACTCCAGATAAGACTGAATCAGGTGAAAGTCCTGAGGAAGAGGTGGAGGAAGACCAGGAGGAGGAGGAGGAGGAGGAGGAGGAGCTCAGAGCTCCTGATCAGGAGGTTGTACTGGACCTAAACACCATCACAGAGGAGGAGAAGCAAGCCATCCCAGAATTCTTTGAGGGGCGTCCATCAAAAACACCAGAGAGATATCTAAAAATCCGCAATTACATCCTGGACCAGTGGTGAGATGTTGTTCTGTGCACTTCTGAGGAACGTTTTTAAGTTCATACATACATAGACTGCCATAGTTCACATACTACATATACTGAAAATAGTGTTTTTTTTTTTTAAATAAAACAACAAAACAGTAAAAACGACATAATATGGTTTAAATATGTTTGTTCTTTTTATACTTTTTTAAATATATATATTTTTTTATATCAGAACAGTTGTGCTTGCTGCTTGAAATATTTATGGAAACTGATTTTTTTTTTCCAGGATCAAATTAACAATTTAAAATACTGTAATTTGTCATGAATTTAGAGCATACTTGCTGAATGAAAGTATTAATTTCTTTCAAAAGAAAAATCTTACTGACCATAAACTTTTGAACGGTAGTATATACTTATTAAAAACTTGATCTTTTCTTGAAAATGAACTTCTCTCATGTCTCTTCAGGGGAAGAAGTAAACCCAAGTACCTTAACAAGACATCAGTGCGTCCAGGCTTGAAGAATTGTGGGGATGTGAACTGCATCGGTCGGATACACACCTACCTGGAGCTCATTGGAGCTATTAACTTCAACTGTGGTAATGCTTATTGCTCGGTCAGTTTTTTCTCTGTTTTCATGAGTACAGTTGCCCTCCCTAAACTCTCTTTCTTTCTCCCTTCCTCTGCAGATCAGGCTATCTATAACCGTCCACAGCTGATTGATCGCTCTCGGCTAAAGGAAAACAAAGACAGCCTGGAGGCGTATCATCTTGCCCAGAGACTGCAGTCTATGGTGAGAAAGAGTTACAGCTCACTGTTACTGTTCTCATCATCATTATCTGTGGATGTTTGTCCATTACAACTGTTTTCATTTATCTGCTCATTTAATGATTCTTCTAATGTATTTGGTGGTGTGTGTGTGTGTGTGTGTGTGTGTGTGTGTGTTTGCAGCGCACAAGGAAGCGGCGCATTCGGGACATGTGGGGGAATTGGTGTGATGCTAAAGATCTAGAGGGTCAGACGTATGAGGTATTGAATCAAAATCTGCAGTTCTTCTTAGAACTGAAATATAATCTACAGAGAACCACTCCAGGACAGATTGTTTTTATGACCTGATACAATTAGAATCTATTTTTAAGATTGACAAAAAATTTGTCATGAAATGATTCTTGATTTCAATGGTTTATAAAACATCATGTGATTTGTGTGTGTGTGTGTGTGTGTGTGTGTTGATCAAAGACAAAATTAAAATCTTTACACTTAATAATTTTTTTAAAATGCTATAATAATATATGTATTTTTAATGCTTTTTCTTTTTAAGAAAATACTTTTTGTTTACACTTTCTCATTATTGAGCCCTGATTTGTGTGGGTTTTTTGTCATCCAGCATCTGAGCGCAGAGGAGCTGGCCATCAGAAGAGAGGAAATGAAGAAGAAAGGACCAAAACCATCTAAACTCCCCAAACAGAGAGGGTAAACACACGCTCACTAAAAAAACTGAAACCTTTAACATCTAGATCTTTTGTTTAATGATCTTGTTTATGGGCTTTTGATTGACACATCTTGAATTCATTCCATGACTTTGTCCTCTGCAGCTCTCTGATTGATCCATTCCAGCTCATTCCATGCAAAGCTTTTGGAGAGGAAACAGAGGTAATTATTATTATTTTTTAATAACATATTTGATCAGTCTTTTAATGTATAAAAATTAGAAAAAAGTACAATTAATTCTAAAAATATCATAAAAAATATATAAACACTATTAATCATGCCCCCTCACCCTTAAGACTGGAATACAGATTTTAAAACACTAGCCATCATACACACTTGTCGACTTTGTAAGTGGTTGCAGATAAAAACAGGGTATCATCAGCTGGCTGGCTATGACTAAAGGCAACTAGTGTTGACCTCTCTAGATTGTAAATCAGGGCAAAAATCTAGGCAAAAGTCATGTAGTGTGTTCCAGCCGTCATGTAAATTCCAGAATTAGGAATTTTTTAATCATTGAAACAATTCAAGCGTGAAGTGCCACCTAAATGCTCGTTTTTGCCAGTTCTGCTGTAATTCCTCTTAATAATTTATGTTCATCAGGGTTATTATAGTTAACTAAAACTAAAATCATAAAAAAAAGAGTTACTTGAAATAAAATAAACATTTACTGCAACAAAATAAATGAAATAAACTTATTTCAGGTAGTTGACTATTTATTTTATTTCAACTTATTTTATTTCAATTTCTCATTTTCATTTAGTTTAATTTGATGTAGAGATGGGACATTTGACACTGAGGCTCTGAAGCCTGTTTTACTCAGCAGACTGGTTCGAAAGACTCTGTCGAGGCTTGTATCAAATCTCCATGATCACGTGACCGATGACGCTTGAGCCTTCATACGTCACAATGAAACACCTGAAGCGAGGTGACTGATTCGAATCTTTGGCGCGTTATAAGGAGACGCGAAATGCTTGGTGTTCCCTCCCTGCTTCATAGTAACATAGTAACAACTTTCATGTGTGGACAATGATTCTCAGAAGGAAGACACAGCTGCTATTGCTGAGTATTGCTTTCATGTTGAAACTGGAATCAACAAGATTTGTGAATCATTTGAAAGTGGCTGCTATAATTGCAGCCGACCACTAGATGTCACTGGTAGGGTCTGTCTTTGAGGTTTTGAAGCTTTGAATCTTTTTTTGGTACAATCAGGAAAAGCCTCAAAAGCTTCACAAGGCTTCATCTGCCCATCTCTAATTTGATGTACTAAAAAACTAAAACTGAAAAAAATAATGCAAATTTAAAAAAAAAAATTTTTGTTTTTTTTTAAACATAAAAACGAAATTCCTAAAACTTTAAATAACTTTAAAATGAAAATAGGAAAATAGAAACTAATTCAAAATATTAATAATAAAATCTATAATAGTATCTCAGTCATAACTAGGGTGACCATATGTGCCATTTTTACAGGACACGTCTTGGCCATGATTTCTATAGTGCCTAAAATATCCAGGTTTTGTCTGTTTGCACTGCGTAGACCGATCATTGTATGACATCCACGAGAGCTATAGAGAGTGCTTTCGTATCGCTCTCGCGGTACTTCGATGTCATACAACGATTGATCTGCACAGCTCCGCTTCAAGCCAAACGAACACACCTAATATGTACGCGTATTTGCATCACTTTGATCGTTCTCTGTAGAACCCACCTTCTAACGCACCACGATTGGTCGATCATGCACAATGCCTGCACGTTATTGGTCAAACTACTTTTCGATCATTACCTTCAGCAAGTATGAAAACAGGAAAACAAAAACAAAACCTTTTTTTAGGCAATATAGAAATCCTGGCCAGGACGTGTTCCATATAAATAGCATGTATGGGCCACCCTAGTGACAACACTGCAGTTTATTTTGTTGTATAGAAATGAATTTCATCAGACTTACTTTGTCTGTTGTGTCTTGTCTCAGGAACCATACAAAGTGATAGTTTGTGCTGAGGCTCTTGTTGTCATGGATATAGTAAGTATGACAAGTGTTGGTTTCCAGATTTGCATTTTCATTCATTCCTCAGTATTATGTTGTACTAATAATTGAATCCTTTCCCAGCATGCTCATGTATCCATGGGAGAGGTGATTGGCCTTTTAGGAGGAACATATGAAGATGAAGAGAAGGTGTTAAAGGTCAGTTCATTCATGGATTCATTCAACTGAGTCTGGTTTTTTCAATCAGTTTCGGACGGCTGTGACAATAAATGCCTGTTGATTTGTTTGTCATTTTGCTGATGTTTGTGCAGATCTGTGCTGCAGAGCCATGCAACAGCTTGAGCACAGGTCTGCAGTGTGAGATGGACCCCGTCTCTCAGACTCAGGCCTCGGAGCTGCTCGGGGTCAAAGGTCACAGTGTGGTGGGTTGGTACCACTCTCATCCAGCCTTCGACCCCAACCCCTCCCTCAGAGACATTGACACTCAGGCCAAATACCAGGTAACACATCACTGTATTATATTGTAGTTGGAATAGGATGGTGTCTTTGGTTACGTGTCACATCCTCTCTGTCTGTTTCTATGGCAGAGTTATTTCTCTCGAGGAGGTGCTCCGTTCATCGGGATGATTGTCAGCCCGTATAACTCAAGTAACCCGTCTCCCCTGTCTGAGACCACCTGTCTGCTGGTCCAGGAGGAGACCGGACCCTCTGGACCTCAGAGTACGTCACAGCAGCACCTAGTGTAAATTATAAAATAGGTCCAGCTACAGCTGAATTTGAATCAGTTTGTGGTTTGTGTTTCAGGGTTTCCATACCGATTTAACATCCAGTATTCATCTGAGCTTCCTGATTGGTCAGACGTGATGAGAAGAGCAGAATGGGTGGTGTTCAAGTACAGGCTGTCTCATGGGTGAGCTGTGTGTTTTTGACTGTAAGAGGGAAGCAAGAATACATGAAAATATTACAAAGTTACAAAACACTGCATGTTATTCACATTTCCATAAACTAGCCTCAAATGACATTTTATTAATATAAAATAAACAATACTTATTATTCAGAATATTTGAATGTAGAGTATTTCTAACATTGTTTATTAGTATTTGTATTAGTAGTATTTTACATTATTTCCAGCTTTAATAAAGCTTGCTACCATTTAGAGAAATTAAAGACCATATAGCATTCAAAAGTTTGGGGTCAGTAAGATTTATTTATTTATTTTTTGGAAAGACAAATAATTTTATTCTGCAAGGATGCATTAATTTGATCAAAAGTGACAGTAAAGACATTTATAATGTAATAGAATATTTATATTTCAAGTAAATGCTATTCTTTTCAACTTTTATTTATCAAATAATCCTAAAAAAAGTATGACAGTTGCCACACAAATATTTTGCAGCACAACTGTTTTCAACATTGAAAATAGTAAGAAATCATCATCTTGAGCAGCAAATCAGCATATCAGAATGATGTCTGAAGGATCATGTGACACTGAAGACTGGAGTAATGATGCTGAAAATTCAGTTTTGCCATCACAGGAAGAATAGATTGCATTTAAAAATATATTCAAATTTTAAAGTGAAAATTTTAAATTATAATAATAATATTTCACTATGCTTTAAAATACATTATTAATTTCTACAATGAAGAAAATTTGTCATGTTAAAAACATCATCCAGCAATGCTGTTCACTTTTGTCAGTCACAGGCAGCTGGGTGTAGTGAGACCTAATATGAATATTAGAAATTATGTGCAGTTTTGTATATTGGGCTGACAAATGGTAATAATATTTAATTCCTCTTTCAGGAGTGTACCAATGGACAGGCTCTTCCGCAGACACTCTTCTCTAACTTGCCTGGAAAAGGTAATGCGTCTCATCTAGACTTCACATCACACCCACAGACCGCCCAGATATTGCACATGAAAATTGCAAAAGATTTCGGACAAGCTGGCTAATCTGATTGCATGACTACCTAGAAACAAGGTTCTCACACTGCTGTCAAAAGCACTTCTGAGTACACTAGAGGATGGCATGGCCTACATGAACTGAGCAAATCTTTGAAAGATATTCAGTGTTTTCTTTGAGGTAATTGGTAGGATATCCACAAAAACTAATTCTAATGGTTCACGGTGAATTTATATGCATTTATTTGACATGTTAGTCGAATGAGTTCTGCTAAATAATTACGTTTATAAAATGATTTATTTTTTTTTTCATTATAATTAACTATTATTTGTTTTGTCTGTCTGTAGATGCTTACATCAATCCGGAAGACTTTGGAGCAGGTCTCAGAGATTGACATAGAGACTTTCCTGGTACAGATAGAAACCTTGTTTACTACACATTTTCTCCCTGAGACCGGCTCTTCCTCCTTTCATCTTCATGAAACAGTAACACAGCCTCAGTTACTGTCATTCATCTCCTCTGAGCCAATCAACAGCAGCCATGCCACGGATGAGATGTGTGTTACTGAGTCTGACAGCCCAGATGAACTGTACAGTACAAGACCTGTCGACCATGTTAAAAGCTGTAATGAAAAAGAGGATGCACCTGTTACACAGTCTATTAACCCTACTACCCTGTAAATAATAACAATAAACCTAACAATCTGAATGTAAAAACATACTATAAAGAAACTTGCTACTGCGGAGGACGTGTATCATTTATGCATTGTACAAAATTGTGTAACATTGCATTCATGTAGATTTTTATTATATAAGTTTTATAATATAGTTTTCATAAAAGTTGAGTTTAACCACAAAGCTCTATTTAAAATTCAAGTTTAAATGTAATACTTGGTTTTTTTTTTGTAGTTTGATGACATTTTGTCATTCAATTTGATCACAGTGTTCAAGAAAGTGTTTGTGACCATTTATAAATAAAAGTATTCTGAAAAAGATTCACTGAAATTGGAGTAACGCAATTTGAGTAAAAACGAAATGTTAACTCTGACATAACTGGCAAAAGCTGTCCTTTTTACTGTTTAATTTCGATCACGTTAGCATTTCATAATATCAATTGCATATAAACACCGATATACAATTTTAGGTTTTACACAAGATGTTGTCAAACTCTGAACGGACACAATGAAGTGTAGAATTAACGAAGCCACGTATAATTGCGTATTCTCTACTGAAAGCGAGTAAAAAGACTGGAAGGTTTAATGAAAGTTCCTGTAGTGTTAAAATAAGTGAATTATTGTGACCGCCGGTAATTGAAAGGCGGAACCACGGTGAAGTGTTGCCGTTGGCAGGGGGGGTGTTTTAACTGTAGCAGAGAGAGTTTCGAGGGCATATTTACAGTGAAGAACTTCTCAAAACAGACGGATAAACTTTTTAAATAATTAATGTCTGTAATTAAGGAGTTGTAGCAATGAAAGTCTAGCAACGCTGAAAGTTTTAGCGATCAGGTTGTGTAATACCACTCGATCATCACACTTGCTATAATATGTGGACTTTTGTAGACTTCCTACTTTGCTTAAAGACAGTGACATTAATATGTGAATTTTAAATGCATAATGTGCCCATATAACCTACAAACTATGACTTAGCTTATCATTGTAATTATTACGCAAACAAGGGTAAAGTTGAACGTTCAGTGTATTTTATAATAACAATGGAGCAGATTTGTCTTCGCCTGGTCAAACTCGACATGTTGTCCAGAATAAGGTCATTAAACCGGTTTGATTCAGTGGTCAGATGGTGTGGACAGAGACAGCGTCCGTCACTCTTCGCCTCTGCTCGGGCTGATCTCATGAGGACAAACTCATCTACCTCTCTGAAACCAAGAGGATCTGTCACAGTTTCTCCTTCATCTCTCTGTTTGAGATCAAGATCAAGACTCAGCATCTGTATAACAGCATTCAGACCTCCAGTTCATCCGTTCATCATTCAGTCCACGCGTGAGTTTCACACCTCGGGCAGACTGAGAGCTTTACCTGCACCCTTGATATGGATGGTGCTGAAGCCACTGCAGAAGCTCATGGCCATCATACTGGGCAGGTGAGGTTTATTTTAAACAAATACTTAATAACCTTTATAAGAATGACATACCTCCCCATCTTCAGCCATCAGCCTTTGTCAAGAACAGATGAAGCTGGTGAATCAGTGAACAGCTCTAGGTTTTAAAGGGGTCATATGCTGCGATTTCAAACAGGTTGCTGAAGCCACGCCCACCTAGTTCGACGGCAGTGTCAGCAGCGGCAATCCACCTGTCACTCAAGTGGCCACGCCCTTAATTATGCAGAACTTTAAGGCTTAATATAATTTAAACGGATGAGTTATAAAAAAATTCACCACCCTCACAGTTAGGCAAAATTAGCTATATAGACCAAAATCTTTTTTTGAACTAGGCTGTAAACATGTTTTTTTCTGCAGTAAAGTTGGGCATTTTAACATGGAGAGTCTATGGGATTGACTCCCTTTTGCAGCCAGCCTCTAGCGGCCAGTTGATGAATTACAGTTTAAGTCACTTCCGTGTTGGCTTCAAGAGAGAGAGCAGGAGGTTGCCGCTTGGTTGTGACTCAAGGATTTATGCAAAACCATGTGGCAAGAGTGATGCACCAAGTATTATGGCCAATGCTGATGCCCATGATATGATACAATACATTGCCTGGGCAAAAAAAGAAAAGAAAAAAAAAAGCAAACAGTCAAGAGTATAGGATTGGATCTTTATTGCAGTGATTAATATGTTTCTGGCTTGTTATGCGTTTTGCAACCATTCTTTTAATCCTGATTGTGTAGCTTTTTATTTCTTAACCATGTTGGAAGACATACCTATGTATGTACATATTTCAGCATGACAATGTCAAGATTAATTGGACCCAAATTGTGCAGAAGTGATTTGGGCATCATGAGGACTAAGTCCTGAGCTTAACCCTATTAGAAGTCTTCAGGATGTGCTGGAAACTTTACAGAGTGGTGCCACTCTCGATGGAAATAAATGTTATGATGTTGGATAACATTGTTGAAACAATGTAATCAAAGTGAAAGTGGTCCGAAATATTGGAGTGTGCAACTTTTTTTGGGCAGGCAGTGTAAAGTCGACTCCAGCACATCCCAAAGACATTTAGTGAGGTTAAGGTCACGATTCTGTGCTGGCCAATCTTTCATAATTTGAGCCTGATGAATCTTTGCATTGTCCTCCTGGAATATGAACATGGGTACATTTTCTGATGTGTTTGTTTAAGAAATAAAATCTACGCACTGCATCAGTTAAGAGCTAAAATTGTTGTTGCTAAATTTGGCATTATATATATACATATATACAACGGTTGATAATGAATAGGATGGCCAATATTTAAATCTATAAAAAATTTTTATATAAAATTTGTCAGATAAATAAATATATTCTTTGTAGATAAATATTTTTTTCATAATATTGTTAGTTATGGTCAGTGATTGATATACAGTAGTAGCAATATTTTAAATCCATTCAGTAGTTTTTTCCCAATCCCCAATTATTAGCTGATACGAATATGTTTACATAACTTACAAAATGTAAATTTATTTCTAAATATATTTGAAATTGTATTTACACTAAATCAATTAGAATTTTACAGTGAAATCAGAATTTAAAATTAGCGGTGGCAGAAACGAACCTTTTCGAAGCTTCGAATCTTCTGAACAAACATGACTCACTGTTTCGAAGCATTCGATACACCACACGCTAGTGACGCCTGCTGGTCAAAACTGCATATCTGCAACAAAAACTCAGTCCAAAAAAATAATAGATGCATAAAAACAGTTTTTACAAACCCATTGCAAATGTTTTATTGAAATTGCAATTAGCATATATATCCTTAAAATATGAGGACGATATACAAACCACTGAAACATTTTGAAACAGTTGTGAAGTAACGAATCCTCGGTAACTGAAATCGCATGTCTTTGGCCGTTTGATATGCGCTCCAAACCATTGGTTTGATACAAATGATTTGCTAAGGTTTCGAAGCTTAAAGGGGTCATATGATGCTTTTTTAAAGATCATTATTTTGTGTATTTGGTGTAACAGAATATGTTGACATGCTTTAATGTTCAAAAAACACATTATGCTTCAAAGCATTCATTCAAAGCATTGCTTCAAAGCATTCATCAACTAGTTAAATACATGTTAATGTATTATATACATATAGCAGTAACATTGTAAAACTCTTTATTGTCATTTTTGATCATTTTAATGCATTCTTGCTGAATAAAAGTTTTTTTTTTTCCGAAAAAAAAAATAGTGAACATGCACATTTAAGGAATGTATAATCCAGAACAGTTTACAAAATGCTTTAGCTTCACATAACCTGCAGAAAATCCACCAAATGTTCTGCATGTTATGTAAAACCAAAGCAGAAATCTACCAAAGTCCTTGGCTTGTACTGTCTCCAAGCACTTATTTATACTGTGGCTACTAAATGGGGTGCATATGGCAGGTCATGACACCAAAGTTCTTGTTTTTGTGTGAGGGTGAGGCAGTGAGCTAAGGTTTAATAATGATAAAAATTCTGATTTAATGTGTATCTCTCTCTCTGTCTCTAGGAGTATTAGAAAATGGTGGTTGGTTCTGCCACCCAATAAAAAGCAGCTGTTTCGTGAATGGACATGGCGTCGACGCTGGCACTTTGTGGGAGCTGGGGCAGGACTGCTGTTCTTCGTCTGCCTCTTTTTATTCACTCATCTGGATGAATCTCCAGTGACAGGCAGGACCCGGCTGCTGGTGTTCAGCAGGGAGAACTTCATGGAACTGGCTCAGGTCACTGCGGAAGCGGTACGACTTCAGTCGAGCAGTTTTTAGTCATGTCCACACAACTTGTTCAGTCTGTTTTCAGTTATTTATTTTTTTGTGGTTGCAACCAGTTCATTTCATATGAATTTATGATCAGTAACAATATTTCAAGAACAACATGCCTCGAGCTGGTCCAAAATGACTTGTGTGAATTAGATTTTTTTTTGTGCAATTGGATATTATGAAAATGAAATGTGGTGTTTCATTTCACAAATCATTTAATTGAATTCCATTTGATTTCATGGACTCTTGCTCCTCTTTCTCCTTCGTTCTCTCTCTCAGTATATGGAGGAGTTTAAGGATTCTCTGATCGCTCGATCGGATCCCAGGCATCAGGCGGTGGAGTTAGTGGTTCGGATTCTGGCCGAGAGAAACCGGGACATTGCTGAGATTTCCTCTGTCCCCTGGACGGTCCATGTGGTGGACGGTCCTACAATCAATGCGTTTGTTTTGCCTGTGAGTCATATCTGGTAACAACCAAAGGATTTCTCTAATAAATAAACCAAATCTATACATTTTTTGGCAATTTTAAGAAGCAACTCTGACTGCAAAGAAATCGTCAGTCTTAGAGTTTGCTTATTATTTAGATGACGTGCTTCTTCATTATCCAACCTATTGTACTGTATGTTGAACATTATATACATACACAAATAAAAAAATACACAGTATGAAGCACTGATACAGTATTTTCAGGAAAAGTAATACTACATATACTCAATATACACAACTGTTCAAATATTTGGGGTCAGTAAGATTTTTTTTTAAATATATTTATTTAGCAATGACAAAATAAACTTAATTGAAACTAGGGCTGCATGATAAATCGCATGCGATATTTAATGCGCAAAACTGACGTGACAGTAAAGACATTTCTTATGTTACAACATATTTATATTCCAAAAAAATGCTGCTCTTTAAATTAAAAAGGTATGACAACTTACATGAAAATATTATGTAGGGCTGTGCAATTAATCGCATGCGATTGTCAAGCGCATCT
>NW_015651483.1:1041054-1048398 GCF_001515625.1 Sinocyclocheilus rhinocerous
TTAACTGTGTGTATGAACTTTTCTTCATATAGATTAGTACTCACGTAGAGAGAGAAGTATGTTCTTAATTCACTGCAAATGATTAAAGAAAATCTTGAGACTGATTACTAGAGGAGAAAATGGTTCTGATTTCACAGCTGGAATGATTGTGTGTGTGTGTGTGTGTGTGAGCAGACATCCATCAGCTGGTCTTTATACTGGGACATGAGATGGCTCACGCTCTGATTGGTCATGCAGTAAGTCCCGCCCACACTGTCAAACCTCTGCACAGAAACACCCGAATGGACATTATTTTTGTCATTTTATCAGGATCTATTTTAATCCAATAATGAATTATGCCTAAAGTAAAGTATCCAAGAGCGTAGTGTTAAATTTCTGTAAGTAATCTCTCCCTTAGGGTCATTTTGATTTCAATTTAAATGTATATGAGTATTATATGGTTTGCTACCCATTGTCTGATGGTTGTAGGGTCTTCACACTGCCTCTGGCCTTTATAGTTTGGATCAAACTAAATTTATACTTCCTTTGCTGTGTCCCTCAGCTTTTTTCTGGAAGTAAAAGACCCTTCATTAGATTCAAGTGCTCGCTTTATCTCTCTTTTGCGTGTGTCATGTTTTACTTTCATCTCTTCTCTTGGTTTAAATGAAGAGAAGGAGGCGTCCTGTCTCAGAGGCACTAAGCGCTGTTAAGGGTTGGGTTTAAAGAGATGTTTTAGTTTCAGAGCTGTTGCATCACTGCGTGCTTGTGGGTCTGGTTAGAGTGAAGAAGCTTAACACTGATATCAGGACTAATATGACGTGGTTGTGAAAAACTAAATTGATTTAGTACATTTTTCTGTGACACTAAAAAGTCCCTTTAAAGCCAAGAAACACGCTGTTAGACTCACGAGTGCTTCCTTTGTTATTTCAAACCGCAACAAGCTAGCAGATGCTGGAACAGATTTCAAACCTGCATGCACACTGTCTCAGTGATTGTTTTATTCTGATAGCTACAAGCAAGATGAAAAACTAATTGACACACATTATTTATTTGATTTGTTTATTCATATGCAGCCTATTAGAATGATTTGTGAAGCATCACGTGACACTAAAGACTGGAGTAATGGATGCTGAAAAATCAGCTTTGTCATCACAGAAAATGTGGTACGTTTTAAAACATTCAAATATAAAATGTAAATTGTAATAATTCTTCACAATATTACTGATCAAGTAAATGCAGCCTTGGTGAGCATAAGGGACATTCAACAACATAAAATCTTATTAATGGTGGTATATATGTGAAACACAAAATGTCCAAGCAGCTCTTTTCCACACTGAAGTAGGTGAAATATGGCTGTGTCACATATATTTTGTTTGCTATATTTTATGAGCTATTTAAGTCTTTTGAATGCAATAGCTTTGTGTAAGGACCAAACCAAAATTTTAGTTGATAGACACTGAAAATCATATGTAAAAGCATAGATATTTGGTAAACATCTCCCATAATATGGAGGACCAAACCTGCAGGAATGAAAAATAAATAAATGTTATTATTTATCATTTATTTATTTTTAATTTCTGCAGGTTTGGTCCTCTATACTATTATACTATGTTAAAATGATTTTAAAAAAATGTGAAAATAAAACAAAACCATCCATTTTAATGCAAATAAGCTATTGTAATAGGTTAAATGATTATATAACAGTATGATTCCCATTACAGTATACACTTATCACAAGCAATCCATAATCTCAGAATGCTCCTTCAACACCTTTTATTATCATATGACCATGAAGCTGACATAATTACCCAACAAATCTGCTTTGCGGCATGTACCCGGCCACTCGTGGACATGTGTTTTGGTATATCTGTTGCCCTTCTTTCAATACAATTTGTATCGCAATTACAATTCAGTGTGATTCATTATGTCTCTCTTTGCTAAATTGCTTGTTTCTTTTTGTTTGTTTTTCTACATTGTTTCTAATTGGGCATGCTGTCAAAGAATGGGCTGCTAAGCAAGATTAAAAAAAAAAAAAAAAAGTTCTTAACACCGAAATACAACAAAACCCCTTTAATGTTTTTGTGGAAAAGTTTTTTTTTTTTTTTACAGGATTCTTTAATAGAAAGTTCAGAAAAGCAGCATTCATAAAAAATACATTTTCTGTATTCTTATAAATGTCTTTGTTGTCACTTTTGATCAATATAATGTGTCCTTGCTGAGTAAAAGTATGAATTTGTTTTAAAAAATCTTACTAACTGATTATATGTATACATATTGTGTTTGTATTACATTTTGTTTGCTCAGAATTAAGCATAAGACTTTGATGGGACTCTATTTAGGTTGGGTTTGTCCATTAATGATGCAAATACTCCTTAAATATTGATTCTAAAATCCCTAAACGACCCTTTAAACGTGAATTATACTCCTCTACTCGAGCTCAAAGAAACCTTCTCAAGTACTCTCTTGCCACCATTGTAAAACAATAACAATATCTCAGAGGAGATCTTATTTGGGTTTCTAAGGACTTCAATTTAAGGTTAGTTAGAATTCAGCTACATTTATTTGCCTTCTAAATGGATATTGAATTTGCATTTTCTGAAGCACTGTGCGGCGTGAAACAAAGGTCCACTTTAAATTTAATTGTACTTTGGTTTTTTATGGTGTTTTTCTTCTAAGATACCGTGTACTCTCCTGCTCTCTTTTTAATGTGGATATTTTCATCCCTTTTTTCCCTGTTTTTCATCGTCTTTTCCCATTACTTTTAAAATAAATTACATTTTAATGGTTAAGCTTTTTATCTCCTAGTCATTTTGTTCTCCAAATATGCTTCACTTCATTCTGTCCATCTTCCTCTGTTTACTCAATATAGCTTCTGTGTGCTCTGTCAGAACAGCTCATTTAACTGCATATTCTCTCTCTCATTTTCTCTGTCTGTCTTGTAGTTCTTATTTGACCGGCCCTTCAGTCGTAAGCTGGAGGCAGAGGCGGACCAGGTTGGCCTGCAACTGGCTGCCAAGGTACTGTAGAAATTGTATTATTATCAGGGTTCAATTCCAAGGGAACACATTGATAAAATGTCTACATAAAATGCACTGTAAGTCCAGTTTCTGTTACATAATTTACATTTATATATACGTTTCATAAGTTGCAAGTGCATGGATAAGCAGCATAGTGCTGCGTAGCAGCCCATAACTGAATTATAAACCTGCTTAACCATTGTTTGTAAAACATTGTGTCGGGCTTGATGAAAATTTGTCACAATTAACACTTTCTGTTCAGAAAATCAGGTTAAATAAATATGATTTAAGCTGTTTATAGCTTAGTGTTGTTTTAGAGTTGTTATTTTTTTTCTATGATTAGTTTTAGTTAGTTTAACTAGTATTTATTAATATTTTTCATTTTATTTCAGCTTATTTTAATTGCTGAGAACAATTTTTAATAGTTTGAATTTAAGTTAATATCTGTTATAGCTAGGGTTTGGGATTTAGGTTTTGTTTCATGTATATTATGCAAACCAATTAGCATTTGAATGTAAATGCGCAAACTTATTTTAAAATCTTTTAGAGCACCTTGGATTCAACATCTTCCTTATTTGTTTGAAAAAAAATTATATTGCATAGTTAATTTGTTATTTTTATTTGTCATGTAGGATAGATATAATCTGACCATTGCATTTAGGACAGCTTCTTATCAAAATAGTTATTTATTATTTAATTTGGTTAGTGCTGCTGTCAGATGAATCATGAGAAAACAACTTTTATGTCATGTCGAGATCATTAGCAGATTAAATCGGGATAATGAGAAAACAGCTTTTGGGAATGTCAAGATCACGAGAAAACAAGAAAGAAAGTAAAATAATAATAATAATAAAAACTTGACAAATTACAAATAAATTTACTTTTGAAGGCATGACATATTTTAGAATAATGTCACTCTAAATAAAATCTGTATAGATAATAATTAGTAACTTATTCTTACTAGAAAACTGGATAAATTAAAACCGTGAAAAACAAAATGCAATTCTGTGCTGCGGAACCTGCTTTTTATTAGTTATTTATAGTCACAGTAACCTACATGACCTCTAGATGGCACTGTTTCGTTACAAACTGCTTGACGGAAGCGTTTCTCTCTATGTGGTAGTGATCTGATTCGGTGTAGTGCTCTTCCTGACAGCATGTCTCCTGATCCCATGCTTGGCATCATTATGGAGAAACAGTCAATTCCCTTCTATCTCTTGTAATAGTAATAACGGGCCGCCTGCTGCTCGTAAACGGGCCCGGATCCAGCCTGCCACAGCCGGCTCGGTGAAGGACACTGGCACGTTGCTGCGGTAACAATGCGAGGCTTGCTAGACTAGTCATGAGTCATGCTGTCCGTGAGCCAGCCAGCTCTCGGCTGCAGCTAATGACGCTGTCCAGAGCTTCGAGCACTCGTTGGGTTGTGTGTGTGTCGTCTCTCTGTTTGCTTCCTTTGATGATGGCGGGGCTTTAACAGTAATAACGGGCCGCCTGCTGCTCGTAAACGGGCCCGGATCCGGCCTGCCACAGCCGGCTCAGTGAAGGACACTGGCACGTTGCTGCGGTAACAATGCGAGGCTTGCTAGACTAGTCATGAGTCATGCTGTCCGTGAGCCAGCCAGCTCTCGGCTGCAGCTAATGACGCTGTCCAGAGCTTCGAGCACTCGTTGGGTTGTGTGTGTGTCGTCTCTCTGTTTGCTTCCTTTGATGATGGCGGGGCTTTAACATGCCTGGAAACCATCTCTGTATGTGTGTTTATTGAGATTTGTATGTGTTTCTGTCAGGCGTGTGCTGACGTGAGGGCAGGCCCAGTCTTTTGGCAGCAGATGGAGATCTATGATCAGTTGAGAGGCGAACCCACCATCCCCGAGTGGCTGTCCACACACCCTTCCCACCAAAACCGTGTCAGACAGTTGGACCGCCTCGTCCCTGAGGTAAAGCACATGAAAGCAAATATATGCATCATTAGATATCGTTAGACAAGACTATATGAGTGAAATCTTTCCACACAAACGCAAACCATAACATGTAGCAGCTGAGAAGGTAACAACCATTTCAAATGGTTAAGGAATTGATCTAAAAGATAGAACCATCAAAGCCATGGCCTAGTGTACTTGTTTTTAACCATGCTAAGCTTTGGTGCCAATGCATCATTTCCCATTTGAATTCCCAGTCCCATTTTCCTGTCCTTCCTCGTAATTTCCAGTTTTCTTTAAAAATGTGGCCAACATGCTGTTGCGCTTCGGGCATCCCGAGTTCGAGTCCCAGCTCGCGGACCTTTCCCGATCCCATCTCCCACTTCTCTTTAATAAATCTTTAAAAAAAAAGTGCCAAACATAATAACAGACTGTGGAGGACTAAAAGTATTGCTTAAAAATTAAATGAAATAATCAATAATCATGAAAAAAAGAAAAATGTTAATGTAAAAAAGGACATTTTCAAAGTTCATTTTAAATATTCAGTATTTAAGATTATTTAATTGATATTTAAAATCTAATTAAAATTAACAGTAAATTGATAAATATTTTTTAAATCCATCATTTCACTTGAATTTTATAAAGCATTTACAGATTACTTTTCTTTATCCATTTGCTACTGGCTTTTCTTTATCATTTTGCCAATCGATAAAATGTCATTGGACAGTTCACACATGGACGTTCATTGGTTGCTCCCACATGTGAACTATCCAGTGGCATTTTTACACAGCCAACCAACTGCTAAAGAAAAGCAGTTGGCAAATGGGTTTAGAAAATGTTGCATTTAAAATGGATTCACTAATGTACTGTTATTGTTATGATATTTTAACTTATACTAACTTAAGATTTTTAAAAATTTATATTTATTTGGCAATTCAAAATTGTGTGTTTGAATCAATACAATGATATTTCTTAATTCATTTTTTAATAGCACTCTTAGTTCTCCTTACTGAACAGCATTTTATTGTGTAAAAATAATTTTACCTTCACTGGGGTCCAAACATCTGAGACCACTAGTGAAAAAGCGTCTATTTTGCATTTCTACTCTTATGACAAAAAGAAAAAAATTAAAAATGAACAATAATTTCAGAACGTCAGTGTTTGGTATGTCTTTAATGATGGCAGCATTTCGCTTAATGAACTCTACAAGTTTGTGTAAAACCTAATAAACATGTTCTCCATTATGATTTGAGATGATCCAAACAGTATCTTTAGCTTTGATGGAAATGGATTAGCTTTGACTGTTTAGTCAAACACACAAGCTCTTTTTCAAGGGAGAGCTGTTTTCTGTATTTAAATTGAGGTAGATGTCCTGGGTACACTGTTCTCTTGATTTAAAGAGTATCCATCAGAAAGGCTCGCAGACGCGTCTGAATCCAGACTGCACCAAAGCTAACGAGACGTCAAGAGACCCCTCTGCTCTGGAGCAAACTCAAACCTCTACACACATGCCTTAGACCACGTTCATAGTGGAAATGAACACATAAATGCTCTTTTGCTGGAAGGGAAAACCAAACTCAAGAGCCATGAATCGCAGAGATGTCAGAAAACTCAACATGCATATGGTGGAATCCTTAGATCAGTACTAGCAACAACAGGAGAAAGCCTTCATAAGCGATTTAGGCTAAATAATTCACCACATGAGCCATTATGCAGCACATCACGATATATAGTGCACTGCATGAAATGCATGGCAGTGATTTGCTGGAGTATGAATTGAACTCCATCAAAATCTCATGCTTGATTCTGAATAAACACAATACAATTTCCTCTCATAAAATAGCAACATACTTGATGGCAGTCTGGATTGAGAAAGTGTTTATAGTCCAGGGGCCTCATTTATAACCATTGCGTACGCACAAAACCAGCCCTGAAAGAGGCGTACGCCACTTCCTGCGCAATAGGTGGGATTTATAAAAACAAACTTGACGGGAAAATTTGCGCACCTGCACGCAAACTCTGTACGTACGCTCAAAAGATTTTGCGTACGCACAAAAGTTACGCACTAAGTGACCACCTGCTTGCACAGGGAGCGTGTTGGGGACTATTTAATTTTCTATATCATTGCGCTTGCTATAACTGAATGCCAGAATGTTAAGTATTGTAATTTGCTTAGCCAGTTTCATATTTAATATGGATTAATATATAAATATAATCTATATCTATGACTTTATACATCATAGTATTTTGTTCCTGAATAGTAGCAGCTACTGTTAGTTTTAGGCTATAGCCTACCTAAAAAGTTAAAACACAGTTTGTTTTATTTGTATCCTTGTGCTATTGCTAGTTAGGCTACTTGTTCATTTATTACTGACTGTTTAATTGTCTTTATGTAACATTATTTATTAAAATGCAAGGTTACTTGAGTCAGA
>NW_015651483.1:1048436-1049424 GCF_001515625.1 Sinocyclocheilus rhinocerous
AATGAGTAAAACCAAAATGCGCAATCCCGCACCGACCGAGATTCAGGACGATTAAACATATATTCTATTATATAGAGATTTGTAAAATACATTTCCATGACTTTTCCCAAGCTTTCTGGGTTTTTGATGACCGTACGAACCCTGTAAATGGCTATTTTTATTTTTTTTAATCGTTTTGATGACATTTCTGCTCCACTTTGTGTGATGGTAGTTAGACGTGACAAAGTCCCTGTAAATATAGGGTATTCTATAGTCTTTGAACGAGAGAGAGCGCTCAAAACTCTTCAGATTAATTTATTGGAACATTAATATAATATAGAATCATCCTCTGAAAAGAAATGAGGCATGAACGTGAGAATTTATCATTATCTTTCTAAATGTGCGCTCTTTTGGGCTAAAGGCTTAATGGAACTGTTTAAAGTAGCCATGTGATCACAAATTAATCGGTGATACATTATTTATTAAAATGCAAGGTTACTTGAGTAGGAAACAATGAAAACAATAACTTTTTCTCGAGGTGTTTTTGTGGCGGCTTCATGTGCGCGCGCTTTGGATGTGACCGTGAGCGCCCAGAAAACTAGTTTGGAGTGCGCAAGTACCGAATGGTTTGAAAAGACTTAAAAAAGAATCATCCTCTGAAAAGAAATGAGGCATGAACGTGAGAATTTATCATTATCTTTCTAAATGTGCGCTCTTTTGGGCTAAAGGCTTAATGGAACTGTTTAAAGTAGCCATGTGATCACAAATTAATCGGCGATTCAGCGCAGACGTGATTTAATACGTGTTTTTTTTCTATGTGAAAAAAATCATAAATTACAGTTTATGCTGTATGATTATGGCTTCGAAGGTCGTAGTTGGAAGCTGTTAGCCCCGGCTGTGCAGTTGAAATGCGGCTAATAATTTCTGACTGGCACATAACTGAACAAATCAAACAAATGTAAACGGGTTAAGGCGGGGCCCCTGGGCTGCAGCCCATTCAAGCCCAATG
>NW_015651483.1:1049827-1058510 GCF_001515625.1 Sinocyclocheilus rhinocerous
CCTATAGCACTCCTCGCTGTCATTAAAAGAGGAAAAGTGATCAAGCGCATCCACTACAAATATGTCTAAATTCAAATCATTTTGGTTTAACTTCTGCGTAAAGGACTTTGTCATTTCAGTCCTTATCTCCATTAATGAGAGTGGAATATTTAATGTAAATGTGTATATCGACATGAAAACAGAGCTTAAAATCGTTGTTTTTACTTAATTAATTTTCTCACTCCAGGAAAATGAGTTCGTACGCATGGGTCAGAGCTTGTGTGCATATGCGCAAATTTTCCAGTCAAGTTTGTTTTTATAAATCCCAACTTTTGCATAGGAAGTGGCGTATGCCTCTTTCAGGGCTGGTTTTCTGAGAGCTCTCTGACCCTCCCATAGACAGCAATGTACTTAACACGACCAACGTCCAGAAACGTAGCAAGGAGATCGGTAAAATAATCCATGTGACAACAGGGGTTCAACCGTAATTTTACAAAGCTATGAGAATACTTTTTGTACACAAAGAAAACAAAAATAACAACTTTATTCAACAATTAGTCTCCTCCGCGTCACCCTAGCGCCATTTTGGAGAGTATCCACTGAACGTAAACAGCGTATGCTGTTCAGTTGCACCACGCGGATACGTTTTCTACGTTTATTTACTCTTTGATTTGAACAAAACAACGTATCCGTGTGGGGCGGCTGACACAGAACAGCATACACTGTACTGACTAAAATGTGATAAAATATATTACATGCATGCACAGTTTTAAGGCAGCTTTAATCGCCTTTTTGGTAACTTCATGATGACTTAACTGACCACGACATTGCATGCACGTAGTTTATTTCGCGCTTTGATATGAATTAATACAGACTACAGCGCGCACTGGCGCCTTTGAAGACCACGCGCTGCGAGCACAGTACCGTTTCTGTGCTCGTTTGACCCACGCCTGGCGCTGAGGTGAAGCTGGAGTACATGTCTGAAACGTCTACCGTTTGATGTGTTCGTAAAGACGTTCTGCGACTGAATAAATGCACGTCTTGTCAAGAGAAAAAGAGACAGAAACAGCAGTTGTGAGTGGGGTAGCTAACCCTAGCACCGCCCCTTCATTAATTGCTTTCAATATTTTTAACGCGTTAAACTGAAAAAATTAATCGCCTGCTAATTTTGACAGCACTAATTGTTACACTGTGAAATATTATTACAATTTAAAATAGCTCTTTTCAATTTGAATATATTGCAAACTGTAATTTATTTCTGTGATGTAAATCTGAATTTTCAGCATTTCTCCAGTCTTCAGAGTCACATGACCCTTCAGAAATCATACTAATATGTTGATTTGCTGCTCGGGAAACATTTATTGTTATTATCAATGCTGAAAATAGTTGTGCTGCTTAATATTTTTGAAAACTGTGTTAATTTTTTTCAGGATTATTTGAGAAATAAAAAGTTGTAAAATAAAAAGAAATAAAAAATAACATTATAAAAGTCTTCACTGTCACTTTTGATCAATTTAATCTATTCTTGCTGAATAAAAAAAAAATCTTACTGACCCAAAACATTTGAACAGAAGTGTATTATTATTGCTAAAATTAATATAATGCGTAATGTTTTTTTATTGTTATAGTATAATGATAATTTAGTTATAATAAATATAAAAATAGATCAACAATCACAAATCGTGTTTTGGATAATAATTTAATAAAAAATATCTGTATCTGTATCGGTTGATCTCAATGATATTTTTGTGGCCTGCGGTACATGTTCATGTGTTAATGTGTACTGAATGTGTGTAACTGTAGTGTTTATGTAAGTATCTTGTGATGTTAGGCAGCAGATGGAAAATTATAATCGATTTCACGCTTTTAAGAGCCTTCAAAAAAAAAGATCAGACACTGGTAAAACATCTACTATAAAATGATGAAATATTTGCAATTTGCAATGTGTTACTTGCAAAAAAAATCCCTCAGAATTCACAGCTTCAGTCGTCAGCAGAGAAAGCCATATGTTTGGTGTAGTTACTGAATCTACCAGCAGGGGCTAACTGGATGATACTAACCAGCCAACCCTTGACCACCTGCTTTAAACAAAGAGCTCAGGTTAACATACTGTTTATTGAGTGAACTGTAGACTGTAGAGCAATGTGGACAGCCATCTACAGGAACATGCTCTCTCCCCGTCATGCACCAGTGGCTACACAAAATGGCTTTTTAATATACGAAGCAAAGCTGCGGCGGAAGGATGCATGAATGTATGAATTTTAGTGGAATGCAGGGGCCTTACTTAACCTTGAGCTTGAACTCTTAACAGTCCTGCTTGCGTACTCGCACACTTCAAACACAGAAGGAGCAGATGGCCAGGGCTCTAATTGTCCATCAACTGTAATGCGTGCGTGTTTCTGTTGAGTGGAAGCTATTACTCCTTCGGGAAGTTACTTTAAAACGCCCTCCATCTCTCTCTGTTCTCACCCTCTTTAACCTGAGCCAATGGAGACTCGTCCTCCACATGCCCACTAATGAGAATTACCATAGTGGAGTGTGTGTGCGGACTCCCCTCAGTCTCCTGATGCTTTATATATGAATACAAGTGGATTTTGTAGTCGTCGCCTTTATATATAGTGACTGTTTGAGAGTGACTTGTGTGAGGAAGGTCAGATTTCCAGTGGCATGTTGACATGTATGATATCGCGGTGTTTTATGTGTGACAACTGGGTGAAGACCCGCTTGAAGACCTTCCTATCAGTGTGAAAGGGGTGTAAAGACCACATGAAGTCATTTAACTGTATATGCTACTTTATTCTAAAACAATCATCACATTATTTAAATTTTTAATCAGTTTAAAAAAATGTATTTAAAGTGGAAACTAATATATATATATATATATACAGTGGGTAGTCACCTACTGTATCATAAAATAAAATATAAAATTTTTAACTAGCAATCTTGCTAACATACTTTATTTATATAATATGTATTAATTTTATTAATACATATTTTTATATAATTATTATACATATTTAATATATATGTTATTTACACAGTTCAACCTAGTTTCAGGCTTTACTGGCATTGTTTTTGAACCAAAAGTAATAGATAATTTATTAACAAAAAAAGAAGTAAATCAGTAGAAGTGTCACATGATCCTTCAGAAATCATTCTGATATCAATGCTGAAAATAGATGTGCTGCTTAATATTTTTGAAAACTGCTCATTTTTTTCAGGATTATTTGAGGGATAGAAAGTTCAAAAGAACAGCATTAATTTGAAATGGAAATCTTTTATAACATTATAAAAGTCTTCACTGTCACTTTTGATCAATTTAATCTATTCTTGCTGAATAAAAGTAATAATTTTTCATTCTTAAAAAAAATCTTTCTGACAAAACATTTGAACGGATGTGTATTATTATTGGTAAAATTTGTATAATGTGTATTATGTTTTTTATTGTTATAGTATAATGATCATTTAGTTATGAAGAAATCGATCAACTATTATATTTTTTATTTATATATCAATTTTATATATAAAATGTAATAGCTAATTTTTTATATATTTATTATACACGTTTAATATATATTTCCACATTTATATTTAGAATTCAACCTAGTTTCATGCTTTACTGGCATTGTTTTTGAAAAAAATTAATAGATAATTTATGAACAAAAAAGAAGCAAGTCAATAGAAGTAGAATAGAAATCTGTGATAATGAAAACATTCAGAAATGTGTAACTTAGCAGCGCCAAGTAAACTAGATATATATTAACAGATCTCTTTGAATCCTTTGACAGAACTGTTTTGTTTTTTATTTGTAAAAACAATGCTTGTTACTTTTGAAGAATGCATCTGCTTTTAAAAGTATTCTGTCACACTGGTCGTAAGTATGCAACTGACGTGTCCCTCTTGGGTAATTGTTCTCAATAAGCTTTGTTCCAGCCACTCTTTCATCAAGTGTCCTTTGTTTTATAGAGTTTCCCTAATGGCCTGATTCTCAAACATTGCAGTGCTGCTTAAAACTGCCCGTCTTCCTGGTTTGAGTGAGTATTTAGCAGCTCAGTCTGATATGTTCTCCCCAGGGCAGATGGTTCAGAATAATAATTTAGCTAAAAAAATATTTTACGTTAACTGTCCTTAGTGCTGTTGCTGGTTGCTCGTGTTTTACAGCGCATTATTGATCCAGTGTTATGAGGGCTGTTTCTCCATCACCCCTAATGGAGGTCGAAGGTCATAGTTCAAGAGGTCACAGACAAAAAGCAGTAGGGGCCGTGTCTTTGTAAAAGAGTCTGGATGTCTTTAATGTAGAAGATATCCTGGTCTGTGTTCATCCATCCCTTCATTCAATAACTACACCAAACCAAACCATCCATTTAGATTTTTGATCACTTTCCATCATTCCCATTAATCAATTTCTTTGAATAACTGTTCCAGTTCATCAAAATTGAATATTTCAGTGTATGCATCCATTTAGAGCTGGGCGATATAGCTAAAAAATTTATCAACGATATGATGCTTCATATCATTCGGTATTGATTATTATTGACATTTTTTATAACCTTTTTTAAAACAAAGAGCAATAGTAACATTTTTTTAAATTCAACCGCTGTATTTTTAATTTACCCAATTTAAGACAAACAACAAATAATTTTTTGTTTTAACAGTCAAACACAAAATAAAATTTAAACAAATATATAATTTATTTTGTTTTATATGCAGATTAAATAGCCACAGGAGGGCGCAATGAGCAAAATAATGCAGCGCATTAAATTGTTTATATAATGCAATTAAAATAACAGTCTATAAAAAATGTGCACGTCGTCTAAATTAATTCATATAAATCAAATATAATTTCGTCAATTGCATAAACAATTATGAACAAAACAGCATCATGTATTTATACATAGCTTAATTCAAATAGCCAAAGCGCCGCTCACACAGATTGTATTTAAAAACATGAGACACAGTGAAATGGAATAAACCTCCACAAATTCGCAACGTTTTCTAAAAGTTTAAACTCTTTTAATTGTACATGGCTTTCTATGCATCTCTTGCGTGAGACGCGAGTGCAACAGTCATAGTTGTCTGTCCCAAAAATGCGCCTAATATGCGTTCTTTGTGAATGGCTTGGTTTCGGTTTTAAGCTAACCAATATCTTCTCCGCATTGAGCTTCTATATTTCTCTAATATTTTGAATGAATAACGCAGCAGCGGCGCGTCTTGTGGGTTCAACTGGACAGACTAACAAAAACAATAAAGTACGACAATTTTTTCTATCGTTATCGATGAAGGTGTACCGTTGATAAATACCGATACCGTTTTATCGCCCAGGCCTACATCCATTCATAATTTTTTTGAGTAATTATTCCAATCCATCCAGGTTTCATATCACTATTTTCATATATCCATCTTTTGAATAACTACTCCAAGTCCATCTATCCATCCAGATTGTATATCACTAATTCCAGATTTCATATCACTATTTCCATCATCCATCTATACAGATTTCATATCACTATTTCCATCATCCATCTATACAGATTTCATATCACTATTTCCAGATTTCATATCACTATTTCCATCCATCCATCCAGATTTCATATGACTATTTCCAGATTTCATATCACTATATCCATCCATCCATCTAGATTTCATATTGCTAATTCCATCCATCATTCATGTAGATTTCATGTCACTGTTTTCATCCATCCATCCATCCATCCAGATTTCATATTACTATTTCTAGATTTCATATCACTATTTCCATCCATCCAAATTTCATATCACTATTTCCATCCCTTCTTCCAGATTTCATTTAGCTATTTCCATCCATCATCCATGTAGATTTCATGTCACTGTTTTCATCCATCCAGATTTCATCACTATTTCCATCCATCCAGATTTCATATCGCTATTTCCATCCATCATCCATGTAGATTTGATGTCACTGTTTCCATCCATCCATCAGTTCTTAAAAAGCAGTGTCACCTGGGTAAAGATGAAGAGATGGAGGGTTCATAGGTCAAAGGTCAAAGCTTAAATGCATCTGCATTAATCTGTGTCATTCTCTGTGTTGTTATAGGCTTTGGAGCTCCGTGCACGCTGTGACTGTCCTGCCCTCCCCAAAGCTGACCCCCGTGTCATTTTCCACCAGGCTGTTAAATTGCTTCTGGACAATGCCAAAAAACAAGAAAAGATTGCACAAGAAGAAAAGAATGAGAAACAGAGAGCTGGAGTCATGTTGCCACTCCCTCAATCTCCTCCTGTCCCGACTCCGGGGTCTCAGCCTCAGCTGGGAGGATTGCTGGCCACATCCGCTCTGCCACAAACTCTGCTTAGTAAATGAGACTTGATGAAACATGACTGACAGGGACACATTCAAGCTTTCCTTTTCACTTCTCTTTTTCCAGTCCAGAAACTCTGAACAAGGACTGAGAGGATTGTCAGATAGAACCAGACAGTTTTTTTGATCCATTTGATTAGCTGTCACTTTGATACCTACGTCAGTTAGTCTGTGAGATGATTTGAGTGAGAATATGTACATCATTTGTGTGTGATGCTTGAGTTTATGCTCCTCCTTCAAGCATCCGCGGCAGTGCAGTCATGTTAATAATGGAGCAATTGTAAATGGGTTTTTGATTGGTTTTAATGATGTTATTAGCATAAGACCCCTGTGAAGTTGAATGCATTAATGGTGTACAGTACATTATTCATCAAACATCTGCCTCTGCTTTAATGTCCCCTATAGGTTCCAGGCTGTAATGTAACTGCTGCATAGCAGCTAATGTCACTGTGTTTGAAGCTGTGTGGAGCTTTGGACATACTACATTATTTAGAGGATTTATCAATGGCCAGCTGACGCTAAATGATCCCAACGCTTGTGTTCTTGACAAGTGTTAAGTTTATTTTAAATGCACTCTGTATGAATACTATGAATGTAAAGAATATGTGACTGTAATTACATACAAGATAAATTAATTTACCAGTCTTGGGTCTCCAGATTTTTTTTTTAAGGCGTAGTCTTTAGAAAAAAAAGTGATGCATGAAGCTCCGCTCATACAGAAGTCTCTTTCAAACCAACCAGCTATTAATTGGTCAACGTGGCAAATTTGCAGCACAAGAACATGAGGGAAATGACTTTTTGCATGAGGAATTTGTTTCATCCTTTTACAAAATTCCCAATCATGCAGAAACCTGTTGAAATTACTTGATGTTACAGCACTTTCAGAGTGTTTCAAAGGGACTAATTCTTGGTTTAATTATAAATTTTTATATAATTGATGGACAATAAGTTACATACCCATTGTATTTTCATAATGCAGGGATCCGCAACCCTGGAGAGCTCCTGTTCTGCAGACTTCCAACTCTGCTCCAACACACCTGCCTGTTATTAACAAGTAACCCCGGACACCTTGATTGGGTTTGGAGCTGAAATCTGTTGGACTATAGCTCTTCAGGAGCAGGGCTGGTGACCCCTGCCATTATGTGACTTATTTAATGTGCAAATTGAGTATTTAACAAGAATAAAGGAATTCAGGAACTGATTGGACCAAATCTGAATGAGAGTTTGCAGTGGATTATGGAAGGCTACACCTCACCTGAAACACCACTGGAATCTACTTTAGAAGAGGTTTTTTGACCTGGAACCTCCTGAAGGTTAGTTCACCATCAGGTGCATCACAATGAATCTCTATGGCAATGCTTCATTTTCAGTTTTATACTATTTGCTGCTTTTGCTGTATCTTTGTTAAATGAACATAATCAACATGAAATTAGTGTATTTACCACTGACAAGGTTTTAGAAATACTGGGTTATTTACAAAAGTAGCTTAAAACAATTCTGTGCAACTGCTGATTTTGTGGATATGTTGCAGCATTATCTGATTTACATGATTTCTTTAGTGAATAGGACACAAAGCAACCTAGACCATGCATGCAAATAAATGGCATCATCTTCAGTCATCTTCAGTCATGATTTTACAGGTAGGATTCAAACTATTTCATTTGTACCTACTTTCAAATGCGGAGCATAATACATCCAAGCAAGCTGACATAAAGCCAGCCAATCTGCTGCTGGCACTTCCTCCCCTAGAGGCCACTTTTTATAGAGTGATGTGCCCGTAAAGTGCAACATGTTTCTGTCTGTCAGACAAATGTGACGCTGCACTCTGGGTCTCTAACGAGGGAAAATGGAGGAGGAGAAAAGCACCACATCGGAAGAGAAGAGTGATGCATTTGCTCTTACTGGGCGGATTTTTGAACAGATGGCTGTATTTATCCTCTCATCCACCCACCAGCCATTTCCATACAGACTGAGGAAGACCTATCTCTGAGAGATGCCACTTTGGTGTTGATGTTTACGGCTCTCTGTATATGTCTACATTTTATTGACTCTGGGCTGGTTATAGTTCATTTTCACAGCAGAAGAACCACTGAGGCCACACAAAGAGTTTGTGAGTTTGCCGGGAGAAACGGTTCTGGTCATGTACCATAGACCAAGTGTGGTGTAGGTGTTGATCAGGTATCCCAAAATGTTCTTTCTTTTTCAAAGGTAATTTCACAGGTAAATCCAGTAGTTGTTTTTGGAACACTATATTTGGTTTCTAGCCCATCAAAGGTGGTTAATCAGCTAGACTTCCAACTGGTGGGGACTTGGTTGAATTGGTATAGGGGTGTCCCCGACTAAGGATTTACATATTCGAACATTATGTAT
>NW_015651483.1:1061015-1085287 GCF_001515625.1 Sinocyclocheilus rhinocerous
CTCCTTTTGTGGACGCGTTCTTCACGCAACAACGTGCAGAAACACGGCAACTAAACGCTAAAAATTCACAGCGTTTTAATTATCCTAGTGTTCTCACTATAATATTATGTATATGACCGTCCCAGTCATAGGTATTAATATTCTGCATTGTTGTTTTGTACTGCTCGAGCTGCGCGCTGAAGAGATAATCGCCGTAGTACTACAATGAACTGCAGCGCAACTTAACCAAATGCACAGGGCCGCTGCTGGTCAAATGGGTGCCCTAAGCAGAATAGTATTGTTGTGTCCCCTCCTTCAAAATAAATAAATAAAACTACTATAAGGGGTCAAAATAGAACTTTAATACAATTTAAACGTAGCCTAAATAAATAAATAAATTGTAAATTGTATTATTTATAAATTACAATTGTAGCTCTAGTCTAGAGAGTTACCTATGGCTATGATTTTATTAATACCGTTGTCTGATTGATTTTATTGTCTCAAGCATTCAGAAATCACACAAAATAAAATTAAGCAGTTTTACTACTATAAAACCATGGTTAATTTTGGTAATGGTTGTGATGTCTGATGTCCACATGTTTTTGTTGAAGAAATTAAAGAGGCTGTAGCATTTCTATCGCAAAAAGGTGGCCAAAAATTAAAAGTTATATGGATTTATTCACGCACGTTAAAATATTTGTTTAAAGCTTCTTTCTTTTCAGATTCTTACTTACAGCATTATCTTAATAGGCTGTATATTAACTTATTGGGAGAAAACCAGTAGTTCTATGTGAAATCTGACATTTGAGCACCCCCATATTGCCAAAATGGCATGATCATAACACCCCGCGAATATTCGACTGTGAGATTGGTAGTCGAATCAGGCTTCTCCTATCGAAGCATCTAATCTTGGACTATTCGGGGTCTCCCCTAAATTGGTAGACAATATTGGTCAATATTGAGCTCTCTTACCACCAACAAACAAGCTATCACATTCTATTAAGAATCATGAACTAGCCAGTTGGTACACAATCTCGATCAAACGATTATACATTTCTTGACCATGGTTTCACCTTGGACCAGCTATAAACTAGCTGCCACATTAAGCTGGTCTGACCTGGATATTCAAGAAGGACCCTTGACCAAAGGGGCTTTCGCACCAGAAGGACCTTTTCATAGTTCCTAGAACTATTAGCGGAACTACACGCTTTTTGGTGTGTTTGCACCGCAGGAACTAGGAACATATTTCATTCTAGGAACTCAGTTTGAGGGAACTAAATTAGCTCCTACTTCTGTCTACAGATATAGGAACTACTAGTGATGTAAGTGTACGCTGATTAACCAAACACACACGAAACATCGGCTACCCAGCATTTTTTAAAAGCCGTGTAAAAGTATTTAGACCTACTCCACTAACATGGAAAACAGCGATAACGGCATTTAGCTACCTGATGTCTGCAGCATTGTGTTCTTTTCTCAGCCTTGATTATATGTAACACTGCAAGTTGTCATAGGAGATTTAGTGAGATTTTCATGCTCTTTTAATCACACAAATTGTGCGTTTACATTCCATCTCCGTTATCACAAAACCCACAACACACAACAAAAACAGCTCCAATCACAGCGTCCTCAATTCACCGGTTGTTGACGTTTGCTGTGCATAAAGACGCCAATGTCGGCAGCTTCAGAGTTCCTGCTGCTGGAGCCAATGCAACCAGGAAATCAGCTGGATTGGTTCTCTAGGAACCACTGGCTAGTTCCTAAAACTACGTGGTGCGAAAGCCCCTCAACTAGACTACTACAGGGCTCTTCAACTAGTCTTGGAGGGAAAGTGTCCTGCAGACTTTAGTACTAATTTCAATTTAACCCACCTGTATGTAATTTGCAAGTAATGCTGGCTGCACACTAGAGGATTTTAAGGCAGATTTTAAGCCCGATTTGCATTTCTGAAAGATCGGGGGGCGTGGCCCGATTTGAGGCTTGTCGCAAACGATTTTTTGTCCAAAAAAATCCTCTATTGTGCGGTGTCATTATGATTATTTAACTGCTCCTGATCAAGACGGAGCGTCTCCGAACTCAAATTGTAAATATCAAACATGTTTGATATTTCCGACTCATGATCTGGCTGCCTCTGACGTGATACCTGCGATAGCCAATGAGAGCGAGCAAGCGTCACTTACTGGATCTTGCGTGCTTCTATATCTGAAACTTGGCAGCCACAAAAATGGCAAGAAAGCAGAATACATCGCCCAAATTCTTTTTTATACTTTGTTTTTCACTGTACAACAGAACGCGTGCCGGGAGAGCCAGCTGACAATGCTGATTGTTCTCCATTTGTTTATCTTCTCTAGTGACTAGATGACAACTAGAGACAAACGTGACGTTTGATCTCGCGAGTCTCCATGAGATCTAGTGTCACTGTGAAATCGTTCCTACAGTCATCAAGTGTGTGATCTCGCGGTCTGCTGGAATCGTCTATTGTGCGCGTTCAGAGGATTATAATGCTAATTGGTTGAAACTGTCTTCATGTCTGTGGTCTCCCATGGTTTTAAAATCGTTTAGGATTTGAAAATTTTCTAGTGTGCAGCCAGCTTAATTCTAAATATTTTGATTAGTGTGTTGGGTTAAGGTTAGAGCTAAACTTAGCAGAACACTGGCCTTCCAAGACTGGAGTTAAAGAGTCTTGGTCTACTACCTCATCCTGTTAGAAGACCATCTTGGTCAAGCTGGTAAGAGCTTCTTGATCACCAACGAGCCAGCTACCATGTTGCATAAAACAGCCTGACCACTGGTATGACTGTGTTTTCCAGCAGGATCCCTGACCAAAGTCTACTGCTGTACCTCAACTAGTTGACTGACCATAATGGCCAAACAATTATGAGCTTCTTGACCAACATGGACAAGCAATATAATAGCTGCCACATTAAACTATCTGACCTGGTATTTCCAGAAGGACCCTCAGTTTGGTTGACCTCCAACAAAAAGCTACTAATGTATGTTACTATACCTAAAACAGCTTGAACATAAAAGAGGTTTCTCCATCAGGACCTTTGACCCCACAAAGATCTACTATCTTGGCCTGTTTCTTTCTGGCTGGTTAACCATCTAAACCAGTTTGGACCAACTAGAAACCCAGAATCTTCCAGCTTCCACCATTTTCCAAAATCTTGGGAAAACACTGCAGTACCACTCCCACACAACTGCTGTTAATCTGGAAGTTCAAGCCACCATCTGTGGAAATGAAAGCAGAAAACATGTTTTGATCAAAACGCAGTCCGAAACAGCAATCCACGACTCCGCATACCACATGTGGTTGAAATAATTATCTACAACTGTGCCTCCCTCCAGGCCCACTTCAGTTTTCTGAGTGTATGCTTATGCATGCTACTTTCTGCTCATAAGTAGGACACATCTGTATAGTTTTGCTGCTGTTTTGACAGTTATTATCTCTTGTTCTTAACACTCTTTATCCTGTTTACGTCTCTTTGACTTTCTTTGTCTTTGCTTTGCTTAATCTTACATTATGAACGAATGTGCTACAGTGTCCTTCAATGGTAAAACAACATGTAGAGCATCTGCTCGGCTAGTTTTGGTGCAGCAGCGTCTGTTTGTGTTACCTGTATAAGCAAATGTCTCACCATGGCCTCTGGGGCAGAATTCTGACCCACTTAGTAAAAATACATCTTCTAAAAACTCTCCCTTGATAGAGGAACCCTTTGAAGGTGTGGTTAGAATGTGTGTCTGTTTAAATTCAGCAGCTGTTGCCATGGTTTTGCGACCTAAACCCGCAGCCTATGTTCAAATTAGATGCAAACTCAACGGGATGTCGGACGAGTGTTTAAACCCTCAAAACAAACGTAGGAAGTGAACTGCAGGGAAATATGCTGCATTTACCTTCTTTTGTACTGTTCTATCTGATATTTTGTTGGCACTGACTACTGATATGCACTCTCGTGTGAGTGTCACTGGATTAAGTCAAGAATAAACCACATCAAATACCGGACAGGTAAACCAGATTCACTGTGTAATGTTGTCAGTGTAACCACCAGGGGTCACCATTTGGACCTCCAGCCGTATGCTGCTCTGACACACTCTCTGAGACAAGAATCTTCAAATCTGAATGTTCCATTTTTACTACGTATTATAAATGCCCGTCTATAATACGTCTTATCAAACTCCAAAACTGCACAGCTGACAGCTATTATAATTTTTTAAAGATATCTACTATCTCACATGAGCACATACACATTCATACATTCCCCATACTATTACAGATAAGGGCAAGAAATTTAAGTGTGTTTAGCCATTGTTCAGAGATTAATGATGCTATGCCAGAGTTAACCATTTTTTAAATAGAATATGTCTGAGGTTTTTCATGATGCAATGTGGAAAATCTGTTTCTAGTATGTTGGTGGCTGTTCAGAAAGATTTATCTGTGGCTTTTCTTTGCATGGCCACAGGAAGAACCCCTTAGTGTGTTACTGTAGGATAAGATATTACTCTGTATCATAAGCTTCAAAACAAGAAAAGAGGTCACAACACATGATTTTACACAAAATAATGTTTATTTAATTTACATTAAAAGTTTAATTTATCCCAATTTGTCAGGTTTTGAATGTTGTTAAAGTCTGAAATTTACAGTTAAGACCTTTGTACTGTGAAGAAAGATGTTTAATGTTAAACGACTACGAAATGGTATCCGATCGAAAAGAAACAATGTCGCCCAACCCCAAAATACAGTTACTAATATAAAACTCATTCCACAGACTAATCATTTAAAACTTGAGTGACGTTGGTAAGCGAAAGATATGCCAGGAGAGGTCAAAGATGGAGTGGAACACCACCGGACAGTCTATTTTCTTTCTTATTCTGTTTGTGTGACTTTCCATCTGTGTTCAGCAGAGCGGTGATGCAGTGCAGCAAACTTCAGAGCATACTGGTCCTACAGGGCAGTGTTATGAAGGGCATCTGAGAACACACACAAACACTGACCATCACAGACAGACACAGGTCACTGGTGCATGTTTACAGCCCAGAACACCGCATTTCTCCTGCAGCCATCACACTGAGAACAGGCAGCAGAGCCGGAGCAACAAAAGCTCCTCACGTAGCACTGTTTTTTTTAATTATTTGTCTTATTTGGCATGGTAAAGACTCCCAAATCTGACTTTTATCCATGTCTATTAGCATGCTAGTGTATTCTTAAAAGTTGGCAAAATATGCTTTATTTTGTTTTGCTTTATTATTATTTCTCCTATGTGACGATCCAGTGTAATCCAACTATGTCTTTAAGTCCATGTCTGTTAAGCCTTCTACACACTGCATGATTTTAGCAATCATATAAGATCATTACAAATCACACTGTGCGACATGGATCTAATAAACTTGGGTACGACACGTATGCAGACTGTACAATGATGACACCTATTAACTCGTAGGCTATGACGCAAGTTACTATTGAAGAATAAAACGTCATTAGCATGTGCTAGTGGTAAGCAAAAAAATCATGATGAAGCATAGTTTGCTGAAAAAAGAGGAAGTTGTGAAAGAGGATGTTAAAAAGAGTTTGAAGCAGTTTTAAGTTTTAGCGACGTGTCGCGTTGATCAACAGGCCATTTCATGTTGCATTTTTATTGGCTGTTCAGTAAACGTGGGTCATACTGTAGCAGCAAACACACTGTGAGATGATCATGCTGAATTTCTGACACTGTCAGAAAATGATCGCAAACTATCTGTGGTTGCAAGAGCGTGACAACGGCCGTCTTTGAACCTCTCTCACTGTACAACATAGGACCACCGTTTAGGAGCCACGATCACAGAAATCGCCATGATTGTTTCACGATGCCAATCTTTCATCTGGGACAGCCGAAAGTCATGCAGTGTGTCTCGGGCTTTAGCTTTGAGGCCATTGATATGTTAATGTATTTCTAAAAGTTGGCAAAATGTGCACAATTTCCAGTCTTTCTATTCTAGGTAAATGGACCGAAATGGTGAAATCAACCTTTTGGTTCATTATTATTTCTCATGTATCACATATTTATACCCTCCTAACCTCAAAATCTGGCTTTTAGTCCATGTCTGTTAGCCTTGAGGCAATTGAAATGCTAGTGTACTCCTATAAATTGACAAAATATGTACACATTTACAGTTTACAGACTTTTCTCTTCCAGGTTAATAGACCAAAATGTTTTGCTTTTTATTTTTTCTCTTATATGACCATTTAAGACCAATTAATTTAAGACCATCTCTGTTAGCTTTGAGGCTATTAAAATAGCATGTACGCCGAAAAGTTGACAAAATATATACAAATTTACAATTTTCAGTCTTTCTCTTACAAGTAAATGGACCAAAATGTTGGTTTGATGTTTTGATGTTCTTGTTATTTATAACATGGGCCTATTTCAGACCCACTGGAATCAAAATCTGGTTTAGCCCAAGTCTGTTAGCGTTGAGGCTATTGAAATGCTAATGTACTCTGCTGATGGAAATTGAAAGAATATATACAAATGGACCAACATGATGACATCATCATCTGCTAAGGTGTGTGTACACAAAACTGTGTCCAATAAAATACTACCTAGAATGAGAATTCCTCCCCTCTCTCAAGGTTTGACTGGTTAGCATTGTCTGGTTAACCCCTGCTTGTAGATGCCTGGAAGGACCTGCACCAAACAAAGAACTGCTGTTGTGAAGAATGGGAATGACAACGGATATTTCCTCAGGTATTATAAACCTTGCTACCTGCTACTGGCTACCAATAGTTAGCTGCTAATAACAGTTTAACAGTATGTCTTGAGCGGTCACATTTACCAATTTTCGGCCACAAAAATGTAGTCATTTTAGTAGGAAGCCATGAGATTGGGAATTGGGAGCTGTACTTTGTGCATAGCTACACTACTGACAATATTCAGCATAGCGGACATTGTTTTGCACTCTAAAATGTGCTCATGTGACCTTTAAGCTAAAGGTCTGACCTAATGCTATATCCCACCTCAACAGAAAATACAACAAGAAATAAAACTCCTCAGACCATTTCATGGTCTTCAAATGTGAGAAACATATGTGAAGCGAACCTCGTCCTGGATCTTTCTTTTTATCTTTTCAGATCACTTCACTCTCCCTATCTGCGGGGCAGTTTCTTTCTGAAACACGCTCTGCGTATGGATTTTATACCCACTCACTTCATCAAAGTGCTGTCTGCTCTCTCTGTATCGAATAATAATCATTCTCCAGTCATGCCTCCATTCAGGGCTTAATAATCACCTCCTGCTTTCATTTGCTCACTTTGCTTATTTGTCCCTCCCTTCTTCTGTGTTCCACGCTTGAAAACGTCCCTGAACTGAAGAAATAAAGGCCAATAAAGTGTGACTGCATTCGGGGGACTCGAGGGGCACCAAACACCTTACCGTCAATGGCACCGGGACGAGGGATTTACATATGAATACATTTGAATAATTTCACATTAACCTTCCGAACGCTCGCGCTTTTGTTGTTTCCGAACACATATTCTAATGGTGACATTACAATTCAAAGCCTTGTAGAACAACCACAGCGAGCGGTAATGTCAAATCCCATCCTGACGCCGTTGTCGGGTTTTGCTGTACAGATGCCAGCTATGTCATGTGTCGGTCTGATCAAATTCGGTTATTTTTCGAGGTGTTTCAGAGCAAAGCCATATGCTGGTTCGGTCTGTATATGTCTGTTATGTGATTTCTCCTTGGCTCTGACCACAGGAGAGGAAATGTACATCTCTGCATTCGTTTCATCTTTAATTGCAGCGTAAAGCTTTGCTCATTAATCCACAATGAGAGCAGGAGACTTTTCTCCCGCTGCTCGACTGCTTCAAAAATCCCCGCTCTGTGTCTAATTACCATACGCTACACACACACACACACAGAGAGCACAAAGAACTGGGCCAGCCATACACACACATACACTCAGCAGTGTGCCTGATTCCTTCCTCATCACCCTGGAGTTCAGAAAACAGCTCGTTTAACAAATTATTGATCATTTATTTTCAGATCAATCTGATCTCAATAGCACCTAGCTAGCTAAGCTAGTGGATCAATTTGTTCACAGAGTGATCAGAAATCTGTATGCGAGAGATGAGAGAGGAAACTGCTGTCTCAGGGCCTATTAGTAGCTTATGGCAGTTTTAATGTGTTGATTGGTTGTTTCTCAAATGTAGGACACACTGAGGTGAAGACATCTGCTTGGTTCTTGATCTTGTGGTCCACTTTGGTAATGACATTTAAAGGGATAGTTCACCCTATTCTGTAATCGTTTACTCTCCCTTTGTTGTTTTAAACCATAGACTGTATAAAAACATGGATGTAGTGTCCGTGACGTCACCCATAGTTTTCTGAAGAGCGTTTTTGAAGCTCAAAGTGGGCGGAGCGGGCCGTCGCCATCTTGGCAGTGCGTCACCGCGCGTCACTCCCGGATAATCGAAAATGGGCAAAAAGGCAGGAGCTGGTTGCTGAAGCCACACCCACCTAGCTCGACGACAGTGTCAGCAGCGGCAATCCACCTGTCACTCAAGTGGCCACGCCCTTAATTATGCAGAACTTTAAGGCTTAATATAATTTAAACGGATGAGTTATAAAAATATTCACCCCCCTCACAGTTGTCATGAAGGGCAAAATTAGCTATATAGGCCAAAATCATTTCTTTGAACCAGGCTGTAAACATGTTTTTTGCTGCTGTAAAGTTGGGCATTTTAACATGGGGGTCTATGGGATTGACTCCCTTTTGCAGCCAGCCTCTAGCGGCCAGTTGACGAATTACAGTTTAAGTCACTTCCGTGTTGGCTTCACGAGAGAGAGCGGGAGGTTGCCGCTTGTTTCAAACCCACTTTTAAGCGGTTACTTAGTGAAAATCTTTCTAGTTGCTAGGGTTCCCATTTGCACTGTTTTGTGAATATTCACTTCATGTTTTGCTACAAAACACCAGTTTCAATGCCGTCTGGAATCAAATCTGGCTAAACATGTCTTGATATGCCATATTTGAATATAAGCAAATGCTTGAATATGGTGCAATAGTGGTACAGTAGGGGTGTGTGATACAGTATGTATTGTCTACTATAATATCCTAAAAGTTGGTTTAATTATGTGATCACTCATGTATGTCACTCACTTTGCGAAAAGTGCATGTTTTCACTGCATGATGTATTAGAATAAAGTTATACATGATATAATTATGCAATATCACACAAGCAAGTGTTCTGTTATTCCTGAATATCATCATGATTGCGAATGTGATATTTATTTCAATTACAGTTTTCTGCCCATTTAGGAGATTGACAGTCCATTCACTTTATTTATATGGAAAAGAGAAAAGAGCAGGCAGAATATTCTTTTAAATTTCACATTATCTGTTACACAAAATAAATACTGTTATATTGTTGCAAATTAAATAAAAGTGTTGCAAATTAAATAAAAGTGTTAATGATAAATAAAGTTATCATTTGGAAGATTAACAATTATAAAAAATTTAAATAATATATTTTTTTAGCATACTTTTAAAAAGAATACTTATGGAAATAATATACTTTAGGATAATATACTTAACTGTATAATTATTGAACTGTTTTAATTGGCATGTTATATACAATTCATTTAAAATGTAAAATAGTTTACATTAAATGCAATTATTTGAACTTAAGAGTGCTTTTTTAACCTAAGTAGAACTTACTGTAAGTACATTTTTATATGTAATTTGAAAAAAATATGGATTTGAAATATGGAAAGTGTGCTGACAAATGCATTTATGGTAAACTAAATTATACTTTATAACTTTTATATAATGTATTTAAATTAGTGCTGGGCAACGATTAATCGCGATTAATCGCATCCAAAATAAAAGTTTTTGTGAACATACTGTGTATATTTATTATGTATATATAAACATAATAAATATACACAGTACACACACATATATTATGTAAATAAAAACTTTTATTTTGGAAGTGATTAATCGCGATTAATCGTTGCCCAGCACTAATTTAAATATAATTGCAATTATACATTTGTAATTATGAAGTTGCAATTTAGTACATTTAAGATATATTGACTTTCAATTTTTATTATTAAATGTAACTTATAATTAAGTACTTCACGTGTTTTAAGTTAGACCTCAAAATAAATATACTTTGAAGCATGACAGTTTTATCAACAACAACTACGTTTTAACAAAATATGCTTTTAAGATTTGAAGTACACAAGTGCTTCAAAATCAAGCGTATTTCCTTTTCACTTTAATGCTGTCATTCCTCGTGCTAAACTATCGAGGAATCAGCTGATTGCAACTGAGAAACACTGCCAGAAGCTGTTATGTTTGGGTTGCATTTGAATAAGAGTATAAGGGTGTCTTTACAGTACATTCCCTTATCATATTTCTTTACATTCCCTAAAGCACAGATTTGACCATTACCATTCAAAGATAGCATCAAGACTGGAGTCAGATTTAGCTTGATTCCCTTTCATTCTTAATGTGAATCGCATTAGCTGACAGGACCATCTTACATCTTATCTGTGTCTGAAATGCATTTTGCAGTGATGTCCGTGGACGCAGTCATATGCTGCAGATATGTGTGTTGTTCCCTGCCACCCTGTGTTGCAGTACCAGATCCCGTTGTCATAGTTTCCATTATGCACAATGTGTTTGTGATGTGAAGGACAAAGCAATGATGAGTGCTGTTAGGGGCTCTCACATTCTCTCTCACTTTCCTCCACCCACTCCTCATCTCTGAAATGTCAGTAAAGCCTCAGAAAGCGGCCAAGAATGAGACAGACGCTGAAGAAGAAAGGTCTTCTTCAAGAGTTATGGCTGCAGATCGTGCTTGTTTGTGTGTACTTGTTTATGTAGGGAAAGTTTTAAAGAGGTAGTTTACAAAAAAATTCAGTCGTCATTTATTTTTCTCAAGATTTTGTTCTCATTCTAAACCTGTATGACTCACTTTTGTAGAGCACAATATGAACATTTTTAAAGAATACCATGGACACTATTATGGTCAGTTCCCATTTAATGAAAGTGAATGGGGGCTGGTGTTGTTAAGCTAAAAATTGACAAAAAAAAAAAAAAAAAATCAGAATACAAGTGGTCCATACAACTTCTGCACTTACTGAACATTTTAAAACAATTTTTATGTTATGTATGTAGTTAAAATAAATAAAATATAAACTATTTTATGTATGTAGTTTTAGTTAACAATAACAGCACTTGTTGCCAGGTGCCATGTTTGATTTAAAGTTACTGTTTATCCAAAAAATAAAAAAATAAAAAATAAAAAAATAAAAAATAGAATAAAATAAAATAAAAATACTTTAAAAAGACTTAAAAATTTGAAGTGTAACAAAACTAGCTGAAATAAATAAGTTGGTAAGAATGATAATAAGGCCCCATTAGTTAATGTATTAACTAACAATGAGCAAATACATTTGTTACAACATTTTTGTTTCTTAATTAACATTAGTTAATAAAAACACAACTGTTCATTTTTAGTTCATGTTAGCTCAGGTCCATTAAATAATAATAACAGATACAGCTTTTGATTTTAATAATGTTTTAGAAAATGTTGAAATGAAGATTAAGATTTATGAAATGCTTTAGCAGTGTTTTTCATTGCTAGTTCATGTTAACTAATGTAGTTAGTTAACTAATGTTAACAAATGGAATCTTATTGTGAAGTGTAATGAATGTTTAAGCTGAAATACAAAAATTATTAAAATGAATGAAAACTATATAGAAATATTTAAAAAGAACAGGCTACTAAAGAACACTTGCACTTAAGCTATAATTCAAATGAAAACATGAAAATAAAAGCTATAGGAGTATTAATATATATTGTAATAAATACTATGAAATATAAATGGTACTAAAATACCACCAAGTGACATTAGACATCATGGATTAGTTGTATGAAGCACTTTTTTGATACTTTTATAATGTTTTTTTTTTTTTTTGTTGTCATTTTAGAGCTTGGCAGTATGGAAGCAATTTCCTCCACATAATTCAAATAAATAAATAAAATAAATAATAATAATAGTTGTGAATTTTTATTTTACTTTATTTTTCACAATTATCAATTTACATGTTGTAATTCTAAAATTATATCTCAATTCTGACCTTTTCTCAAAATTCTGAGTGCACATCTCACAATTCTGTCTTTTTGTTTTTGCCATTAAAAAGGTAATTGTGACCTTTTTATCTCACAATTCTGACTTTGTTTCTTGCAAATGCAAGTTAACAATTCTGTTTATATTTTTAATTGCGAGAAAAAAAGTCTGAATTGTGAGACATAAACTCAAAAAAGTCTTAATTGTCAGCTAAAAGTTGCATTGTGGCCTATTTACATAGAAAAGAGTGACCATAACATTATTTTTTTTTTCTAATCCTCAGAAGAAAAAAAGTCATTAGCAGTTTAGAGAGTGACATTTTCATTTTAGGCTGAACTGTCCCTTTAAGAAAGAAGAGCCACAGTGCATAAAAGCAGATTTTGTGAACGTTCCGACTTAAATGGGCTGTAAAGATGCAGAGAGAGAACATAAAGCAGTGTGTGGTGTCAGAGAGAAGCTGACTCAGATTGCTGGCTCTGTAGTGGTTCACAGTGGGGCATGTGAGCTGAATGATGTCCTAGTCAGCACCCCGGGGTCATCAGATCACTGTCTCTCTCTCTCTCTCTCTCTCTCTCTCTCTCACACACACACACACACACACACACACACACAATCTGTTACTGTAGAATTCATCCCAAGTTTTTCTAGGTCACTTCCTGCAGTGCTGGCACACCTGCTTTATCAGTCTGCTTATATACACAGACACATATATAATCTGTTTTATGTTTACTATCCGCAGTATGCCCAGATCCACACGTCATCCATATAAGACCTGACAGGTCACACATCTTGAGACTACCTTTTTCGGTATCATTCCCGACCAGCTTTCCTCTCCTAACTTGTTTCCTCCAAATAACCTTGTTCTAGACGCCCCTGTCTCCGAATTGTGAAAGTGCTGTGTCTGTGTGTTGGGAGTGAAGGGGTGTAATGAGTATGCTCCTCGACACATTGATTCTGCCTGATTGTCTGCCCCAGGCTCATCCAGGGCCCATCATGGAGGGACAATTGTTTTTCATTACTGCGAGTCAGAGAGGAGCAGGGGTCAGAAACCTGGACTGACCTTAGAGTGTCGCCAGTGGGATATACTATTACAGCTCTGCACGTGCCGATATATCAAGGAATGTTGAGATGGAGGTTAACAGAATTTCAGGTATTTAAGATATATTTTACTTGGCATATTTTATCTGGTATCTTCAGGTTTTTAATTAGCTGTAACCAGCAAGACATTCATGTTTTTATTAGAAAGATTGGTTAACAAGCACATAAAAAAACTCACTATTAATGGAAAATCTAAACATAAATGGAAAATAGGTTTAAAAAATCAATTTGTCTTAGCGGAGCCCCTTCTTAATGAGAAGATGGAGACTTCAACCTTGTCAATATGATTGAATTATAAGCAGCCTGTATGGATTCCTGTTTCATGTTGCTGTGAAAGTGAGGCTGCTTATTGGATAAATACATTCACATTCTGTGACTTTTTCTCAAACCTGCAGGGTAAAAAATATGGAATTACTTTTGTGCCAATAAAAATGAATGTAATTTTTCAAGAAACGTATGAAAATATTAACTGAAACTGAATAAAATGTCTTTGAAACTGAAAAAAAAAAATCTCAGGCAAAATCATTGACTTAGTTTTTAATACACTGCAAATTTTGCTAACTGTTTTCTCCTCTTTCTTTTGCTGATCTGTACTTACCAATGCGCTTCCAGAGTTTTTATTTACAATTCGGAAATTTTCGTCTGCCATTCTGGCACATATCTCTCATGGGGGAGGGGCTAGCAATGGTGTGTTCTCATTGGCTACTGAGTTTTTGATTGACATGCATCTGACTGCATGATCTGATTCATGCCATTGAGTTCATGTTTATCTGTAATTTTTTTTGTCTGCTGTCATGTTTATCTGTTTTGATATTGTAAAGTGACCTTGAGTTTGCAGAAAGGCACTATATAAAATAAACTTATTATTATTATTATTATTATTGTTATTACATCTTCTTCACCTGGAAGTGAAGGCATCAGTGTTGTGCCAGTCTGTGCCAGTTTCAATTTCAGTTTCAGTTTCTTGAAAAATTACATTCTTTTTTATTGGCACAAAAGTAATTCCATAAAAAGCTTCCACTGCTGAGCAAATAAATTATTAAAATGTAACCGTGACTTTATTTCTAGTAAGTGCAACATATATCTCATATTTGTAATTTTGTTTCTTACAAAGCAAGTGCATTTCATGAAATTGCGACATTTCCACATAATTGCAACTTTATTATATTTACTATGTCTTCATATCTCAAAATGCCAGTTTGTATCTCAAATGTGATTTTGTTTTTACTTGTAATTATGACTTAATATTTTGTAATTGCAACATTATTTTTCATAACTGCAACTATTATGAAGTGACATCTCAAAATGTGAATTCGTATCTCAGTTGTGATTTTGTTTCTTGTAATTGCAACTTCGTATCTCACAATGTGACTATTTTTCAAATGCAACATTATTTCTTGTAATTAACTTTATATGTAACAATTGCGATTTTTGTTTCTCACAGATCTTTACTGTATCTCACAGTGTGACTTTATTTTTTTGGGTCTTATTTTATACTTTATCTCACAATAACTTTTTTTTTACTCTGAGGCGGAACCAGGCTTCTATACATTATGTGCCATTTTATTATTATTTGCCATTTTACTGGTGCAGATAAAAGCATCTCCTCCACAAAATGGCTGCTTTTTAAGATCTCAACAAACATCTGAAAGAGGACTAGATTGCAGTCATGCAGCTCAGGATTCTTGTGCACTCTGTATGAGGTTAGTTTAACAAAAGACGAGGAGAAAAGCAGTTATCCTTTCAATTTGTAGCCGTTGCTGCTATTAAAGTGCTCTTGTTGGCTGTTTCATTTCTAGCTTTATTCACTCCTCTGCAGTGGTTTGCTGTTGTTTAGGTCAGTCAAAACCACGTTGGAGATGATCTACTGTAGTAGTCATTCTCCTCTGTGTGTCTCTGCTTTTATCTGATCAATAAACAGGCTTCAGCTTTCCCTCTCTTTCTCTCTGCAAATGTTCTGAGGGATTTCTTTTGTTAAGAGACCTCGTGTTTCCAATATTCTCCCTCTCTGTTTGCTCTATTGGTTTATTAACGTTTTTTTCCCAGATGAGGTAAGTGTTATTCAGTGTAGTGAATGTGTTGTGAGGGCAGCTCATGTGTTGTTCTTTATTCTGGTCAGATTAATTGAACAGGAGGATGCTGGGTAATTCTGAACTGCACTTTTCCTCATTTTTCACCATTCACTATGGAGAAGAACAGATAAGAGGACACATTCAGCATTGAGAGGAAGAATAATGTTAGTGAATCCAAACACCATAGTTTTATGTTACCATTACCATTATATGGAAGCTCCATTAATAATGTTGCTTTTCATTCAGACAGATAATACTGTTGTTATGCTTCTTATGATTCAGCTTCTTATTGGTGTTATTAGATGGTCCAAGCTGGTCCAGTTGGTTGGAGCCAAGTTTGACTAGGTAGATCATCTTGGTCAACCTGGTTAGACAAATCATCTTGGCTAAGCTAGTGGGCATCATGCTGAGCTGGATAAACATGTTCAAAACCCCAGCTTGAACTGGTTGACCATGTGACTAGTTAACCCTGTGATGTTATTTGAAGATGCAGCATGCCTGTTAAAGGGTCAGATTGACCCTACATGACAAATCGCAGATTAAGAATTATCGTTTGATCATTTCCCCACTGTAATTGATTTCAAAGCAATTCCCAACAATTTTCCAGCTGTGATATCCAGGGTTCTAATAAACATGTAAATCATGGAAATATCAGGATTGTTTTAAAAGAGGTTTTCTTGTCCTGGAAAAGTTACAGAAATGAACACAAACTTTAAAATAATTGCTTCAGATTCTAGAGAGCATTTGATTGGACAGAAAACCTGATAAAAAGCTTAAGAGCTGAATGATGTCATCTAATCTGCTGATCTGTATTGGTATCGATAGTTTGAACATATACAGTGCCTTGCAAAAGTATTCATACCCCTTCGTTTTTTTCATGTTTTGTTATGTTGCTGCCTTATGTTTAACTACTTTAAATTACTTTTTTTCCCACATCAATCTACAGTCCATACACCATACTGACAAAGCAAAAACAGAATTGTCACAATTTTGTAAATTTATTAAAAATAAAAAAAACTGAAATAAGTACATTGCATAAGTATTCATACCCTTAACTAAATATTTAGCTGAAGCACCTCTACTGCCTCAAGTCTTTTTTGTTTGATTCGACAAGTTTTTTTTCTCATCCTCATTTGGCAATTATCTGCCATTCTTCACCTCACCTCTTCTCCTCTCAAGCTCTGTCAGGTTGGATGGGGGCAGATGCACATTTTCAGATTTCTCCAGAAATATTTGATTGGGTTCAATTCCAGCTGTGGCTGAGCCACTCAGGGACATTCACACAGTTGTCTATAAGCCACTCTTGCTGTGTGCTTAGGGTCATTAGTCTGAGGGTCCATTAGGTGCTTTTTTTTGCAAATTCCAAGTGTGTTTTCATGTGTGTTAACTGAAGAGAGGATTGAGTTTGGCCACACCGCCATAAAAACTGGATTTGTGGAGTGTTGCAGCGATGTTTGTCCTTGTGTAGATTTCTCCTATCTCCACATGGAAATGGAGCTCAACTAGAGTGAACATCAGGTTCTTGGTCACTAGTCTAACCAAAGCCCTTCTCCATCAGTTGCTCAGTTTGGCGAGGAGGCCAGCTCTAGGAAGAGTCCTGGTTGTTTCAAACTTCTTCCATTAAGGGTAACTTGGTGTATGGAGTGTAAATTGACGTGGGAAAAAAAGGAAATTTAAACCAGTTTAACATAAGGCAGCAACATAACAAAACGTGAAAAAAATGGGGTATGAATACTTTTGCAAGCCACTGTATATCTTCTAAATGTGAATTTTTGCAAATTTTGTCTTTTTTGGAACACACTAGCTTATTGATATGTTTAAGGCTAACATTTTCATACTAAAAGCCACAAAACTTCAAAATTCATAGGGACAATGACAATTCATTGTTCAATGTATTCTTGAACATATTAGTGTAACATTTACGAGTTAAATTTATCCTCAAATACACAAAAGGTGGTTAAACTGTTATGACCTGATTTTTCCAGGAGAGCAATCTTGTTTTGTGCAGTGAGAAGAGGTGTTTAGGGAAACAGCAAAACAGTCATGACCTACTTGGTTCCTGCAGGCAAACATCTCTGAATCTTTATGTTCCACCTTTGACCTTTATTACACACAAACCAGAGCAGTGACCTCTCATCCTCTGACAGGTAAACCTTTCTCTTAACCCCAGGGTGAGAAAACAATTGCATGTTATTGTATGTATGTATGTATCTATTATATGTTCACCTCATGCAGAGCTTTCTCACATGTGAGTGTGTGTACGAAGTCCAAAGTTACTGCAACTTCACCATACCAGCCAGTGGCAGGAAAATTAAGCTAATTTACCAACTACAAATATTCATTATGCATTATTATATGCAATGCAATGTAATATCTAATCTATAAATAATATAATCATGTAAAAATATGTTACAAATATTTGCTTTATCCAGGGTGAGGGTCCATTTACACAACACTGTTTTCAGCTAAAAATGGAAATTTTAAAGAGTTTCGAATGTTAATTTAGACGGCAAACTTTTGAAAATGGGTTTCAAAGTGCATGGTTTTGAAAACTATACAATTATTGTTTCCGTGTAAACTACAAAAACGCCAATTTGTGAAAACATTGACGTCATGCGCATGTGTATTACGTGTTCAGTTGATATTCTTTACAAAGTGACATTGCCCACTACTGGCCTGGCATGCATACTGCAGCATTTTTAGTTGTTTTTACTGATACGTGTAAACGGGGATCATTTTGACAACGCTGTCGGCTACTCGAAACTTTTTTAAAAACGTAAAGGAAAAACTTTTCTGTTTTTAGTACATTGTTGTTGTGTAAACATACCCTTAAACTTCATTCTTAGAATTTGATTTGAAACGTGTATTATGTTGCCTAACTTTATTTCCTATTAAAGTTCCAAGCCAAATAGCAAATAGCTCTTTTATTTACCCACCAAAACCAATTTTTACTTGCATTCGGTTCTTGGCGTGTTAATTTTGTGTATGATATTAATAAGACCACATCTAATTCCTTCAGCATATCTATATACATATAACTGCATATAAATCTCAGCCACTCCAAAGTTGGGAATTACAGGAAGCAGTGGTTAGAGGAATGGATGTCACGGCTCCTCGATAAGGCTGCTAGCTTGAAAAGCACAAATGGGATTTAGTGCATACTCTATATTCAGCATTTATCTCATTGGATTGTCCCTGCTTCAGTGGCCTGCTGTTCACACTATTAGGAATTAGTGTGAAACCCCACAACTGGACTTATCTGACGTCCTCACAGAACCCACAGCTAGATGCATCAGTTCTGGGATTTATCCTCTTTCGGTTTTTTTTCCCTCTTTCTCTTTCCTTCACTATCCCTGCCCTGCTTTTTCTTTCCGTCTCCCTATTTAGGCCTCTTTCTCTCTCTCTCTTTTCCCCCCCAGTGTTAATCCATGACCACAGTGCAGCCGAGGCCCAATCCTTTATGTCATGTTGAGTCTCATTGTGAGGTTCTTACCGGGACTCCGCAACTTTTAATAACAGTGGCTTAATAACTCCCGCAGATTGCTTTGGTTAGTGCTGCAGTTTCTACAAAACCCCATTTAATCTCAGCTCTGCGTTTTTTCGTCTTTTTCATGTTCTTACTCTCTGTTGCACGTACACAGAAGTGTCATGTCCATTCAGACCGAGGGTCCACAGATTTGAGCCAAATGGATTTTGAATGCACTTCCGAAAATAACTTATTTGTATTTTTGAATGTGGGAAATCACACATTCACGTGTCTGCATTTGGTCAGTCCAATCAAGTTGAATGTTAAAGCAGGAGTTTTTAAACATTTTGATGCCACAGACCCCAAAACACAATGAATGTCAGAACTGCTACTGGTACACCCTCAAAAAATAAAAAAGAAACCCGTTTACAGTCCTAATTTCTTTCTCTCTTATCGAATTGTCTGTTAAAAAAAACAACTTTATTAGTTCTGACAGGTGGCTTCATCATGACACCATGTGCTTTCATAATGTCACAGAGTTGGCACGCAATGAGACAGCCTCATCACAAGGCTCTGAAGTCTTCTAGAAGATAATTTCACAAATGCTATAAAGCACGCCTCATATAAATGAACTTACTGTCTCTCATTTTATTTAGACTGCTAGTGCACATCACTGACAGTCAGGATGCACACAAAGGAAATTGTCTTGTAGACCGACTGTGATAAGGGACAACAGCTCGGTGGAAGTGTGTCTGTATCAAGCTAAGGCTTCAGGAGTGTTGTATACTTATCAGCTATCCAGTTGTCAGGTTTCAGTTAGACTGTAGTGTAGTGTTTAGTTATTAATGCCGAACAGGCTTTCCCTACTGAAAAGACCAATGTAGCAATTCACCAGCATACTGTATGTTGAGATGTTGTTTCTAAACAGACTGACTAACCAGCAAAACATCTTTGATCAACCAGCTTCACCAACTAGTTTTACTAGTAGGCCTACCATACATTTTCTTGTTTAATTTGAAAATATTTATAAAACTGAAAAGATAAATATGTATTATAAATATGTAGATACTCACCAGCCACTTTATTAGGTGCACCTGTTCAACTGCTTGTTAATGCAAAAATCTAATCAGCCAATCACCTGGTAGCGACCTGGTTTAGGCAAGATGTGGTCAAGACAATCTAGGGAAGTTCTAACCAAGCATAAGAATGGGGAAGAAAAGTGATGTAAGTGTCTTTGAATGTGGTATGGCTGTTGATGCCAGACGGACTGGTCTGAGTATTTCAGAAACTGCTGATCTACTGGGATTTTCATGCACGACCATCTCTAGGGTTTATAGAAAATGGTCCAAAAAAGAGGATATATCCAGTAAACGGCAATTATGTGGGCAAAAATGCTTTGTTGATGCCAGAGGTCAGAGGAGAATGGCCATACTGGTTCGAGCTGAGAGAAAGGCAACAACTCAAATAACCACTCTTACAAATGAAGTACGCAGAAGAGAATCTCTGAAAGCACAACACATCGAACCTTGAAGCAGATGGGCTGCAGCAGCAGAAGAGCACACCGGGTGCCACTCCTGTCAGCTCAGAACAGGAAACTGAAGCTACAATTCACATAATAGAAGATTGGAAAAGGTTGCTTGGTCTGACAAGTCTCAATTTCTGCTGTGACATTCGGATGGTAGGGTCAGAATTTGGCATAAACCACATAAAAGCATGGGTCCATCCATCCTTGTATTAATGGTTCAGACAGGTGGTGGTGGTGTAATGGTGTAGGGGACATTTTCTTGGCTCGCTTTGGGCCCCTTAGTAGCAACTGACCCTTTGCCGGTAGTTTGATTGACAGGCAATTTGACCAGTCATAACACAGAATCTGCCATATTGTCTGATAAACAAACCAGACAGGAGAGTAGATTAATGTCTGTGGACTTGAACTTGAAAAATTGTGTGTACTGACGTCCTTCCGCAGTTGAAACAAGATACCTTCTGATGTTCATTCATGTTTATGTTGTGCTATAATAACTAGTAAAGAGGAAGAGATGATTGGTTCATGTGCTTCTTGAACTGAGGTGCTACAGTGATCTGTCACGACACGTTAAAGAGCCACAAAACTGTATTGTTTGTTGAGTTTAAAAACATTAAAATTTGATAGCTGAGACTTTGTTTCATACCAAAAGTAACCTGCTCTGTGTTTTCTGTCGGCGTGTTGTCAGTGTCCTCTTTATTCTGCGATGTATTAACCTGAATATATTAGGTTACACCAATGAAAGTAATTTTCAGAGAAAGAGCAGGTAAAGACAGATCCGTATGGAAACAATTGAAGAGTTTCATTTTTGTAGTGCATTCTAAATATGCAGTTGTTCCATCTCTCTGTTTACCATAAGGTCCTTAAAGGTTGAAGACTCTTAAACTGGGTGGCACAATTTAGCAGCTTTTTTGTGAGAGGTTTGTTCATTTATGAACGTTGGCAGTCTATTGCATTGATTCCCAACCAGGTCTACATGTGCATGCAGGAAGCTTTCCGTCCGGTGCTGTCATTTCATCTTTGCCCCAGAGCAGCATGAGGACTGTAGGAGAAAAGTTTCATATGTAAGCCATAATTCTGTCAGAAGTGTTTTGGCCTTTCGTGCGTGAGCAGTTGTACTTTTTCCCTGTCTCTTTGGCCTACTTAGATGTGGTGTAAGTAGCACAGTGCTCTCTCTGCCGCTCTCAGTAGAGCAGGGTTGAATAATTGACTGAGTGCGGGCTGGTTGGTAAAATCCTTGTGGACATCTTGCCTGTCTGCTCTTTGTAATGACACTCATTATTCCCGCTCGCAGGGATGGGCCACGCAACGATGTGAGAGAGGGGAGAGAAAGAGAGGAAATAAAAACACAGAGACTATCTGCTCAGACTCTCCACCAGAAGTCTCAGTTCATGACACGTCTCCTATGCAGGGACTCAAGATCGGACTTGTCTGACAAAGATCCCTATTATAGTCGGATATGTACAGGTGTGTGTGTGTGAGAGAGAGCGCGAGATAGAGGGAGAGAGAGTAGTGTGGGTGACAGTAAGCCTCACACGGGCTGCAGACTTTCTGCAGGATTTCAGGAAAGAGTGAGTACAGAAAGCAGAGACACAGATGCAGTGAATGTCGACCAGTAGCAATGAATGAGGATTTTCAATCCTGGCAATCATGTTGATTTATTATTATTATTTCTTTATTCTAAATGACTTTAAATTAGAAAAACACTGTAAACAGCTAGATTTTGGTCCCTAGATATGGCTCAGGTGTTTTAGTCTTAGAAATATGATGCCTTACCTTATATATTATTATTATACCTAATTATTATTATTAATATTATATAGAGCAATATTTTCTGTAGACGTGATTTGAAACAAATTTATTTTAATTTATTAAATAAAATGTGTTATTGTTAAAAGTACTATTCCAATGCATTTATATTTATATAAAATTAAAAAGGTTTTTCTTTAGGTTTATACATTTACCTGTATTCAAAAATGTAGTTGAATAAAATTATAATAAAGTTAAATTTTTAATTGTTATTATTGTTAGTTATTATATTTGTTATAACAACAACAATAATAATAATTATTATTATATAATAATAATAATTATTATTAATATTAATAATAATAATTATTATTATTATTTCTATTATAATTATTAAAGTAATAATAATTATTATTATTATTGGACAACATTATTCTGAAAATGCTTTTTAAATATAATTTATTATTTTGAAAAATATACAAATACATTTAATTTATTTTACTCAAGTTTTTACGTTTAACATTTAAAAATGATTAGAAATAAAGACAACTCAGTACAAACAAACTATTTTCCAGATAATATTTTAACATATAACTGCATATTAATATTTTAATATTTTAATATTTTGGCTTTTAAGTGTAATGCTTAGCATCACATTTTTTAAAAAGCCTCTGACTTGTGATCATACTGATAAACATAAAAGAAAAAATGACTTTGGACTTGGTTTAAGCACCACGAGAGCCACTGCAACATTAATCTGCATTTTACCAATGTAATTCCCACGCTGCACCTTTTCCTCTCACTCTTCCCTCGTTCATTTGTTTGTGTAGCTGAATAGCATAACAATTGCGTTTGCAGAAAATCAGAACCCTGCCCTAGTTTACTGATGAGTTTATCATCATACACAGACATATATGCTCAGAGAGAGACCCGCTTCCTTTGAAGAAGATTTACTTCCCTAAGAAGCAGAGCAGATTGGAAACGTTGCGGTTAAGAGTCTGTGAGCCGACACGACAGACTGTGTCTCCGTTTCATTGTTCTAAAGAATGGCTAAAGTCAGTCTCAGTGCAGAGATGGCAGTCAGGGCTCATACACAGAGGGACGAGGCACAGATTTATGTGCGATACACGCACTTCTTCCTGTGTCCGTTTTATGGATCCTCACACACTTGTTCCCAGCATCCCTGGTTCAGCTTTCTGCATGTGTATCTGTCTCAGTGTCTGTTTGAACATTTCCGTGAAGGCAGCTCATAGAATTCAAGTCAAATCTATTCAAACTCAAGAGGCACGTAAAGGTCAAGCTATCAAGCAGAGCAATTTTGAGACAGAGCAAAGAATTGAAAGAAACCGAAGGAGGGAGAGATGAAAGCTAATGGGACATAAAAGTCTCTCCTGTGGTTTCAAGGCTCTGTTCTTTCTGTGTTTGTAATTCCTTTGTGAATTGGCAGGTTTTGGAGAAGTTTGTTGTTTGTTGAGAATAGTTGTGACAGGAAAAAAAAGAGTGTGGTATTAAAATTGTGTGATCATTCACTCACCCTCAACTCGTGTCAAACCTGTATGACTTTCATTCTTTTGTAGGACATAAAAGAAGATATATTGAAAGTCAGTGAGATCTAAACAACATTGGACCCCACTGACTTTCATTGTATGGACAAAAAAGCACTGAGACATTTTTTTTTCCTGCTCATATTTCATGAATGGCACCAAATGCATTAATATTTTCTGAGCTGAGACTCAGAAAATATTTTGTTTTAATTGGGTATAATTAATATCAGGTGTGATATGTATATGCGGTTATTTGCAGGTATAAAATGCACAACAACAGTTCATGATCATCATATTATCATGGTTACATAAAAGTATAAAGCAACTCACCAAATCATGTTATTTTAATATTAAATATCACAACAGGTGTTTTTTTTATCAGTAATTCTGTTTTATCATATATCCTGTATGGTTAATAATAAATTAGTTAATTACATTTGTAATATATGGAATTATATTACAAATATAATTAATATATCTGTATATACTGTGTATATTTATTATGTAAATACACACACATACAGTATATATTTTGAAAATATTTACATGTATATACTTATACTTTATATTATATATAAATATATTTAATATACACAGTATACACACATATATTATGTAAAAAAAACTTTTATTTTGGATGTGATTAATTGCGATTAACCGTTTGACAGCACTAATATGTATATATATATATATATATATATATATATACTGTATGTCACGATTCAC
>NW_015651483.1:1085329-1086786 GCF_001515625.1 Sinocyclocheilus rhinocerous
CATGGGGAGCACGGGAACGAAGGAGCGAGGAGACGAGGAGTAAAGTAAATTCCAAAGACTTTAATGAACTCAACGCGGGGAACACAGGAACACGGGAAATCACAGAGAAAACAAAATGACAGTTAACAGCGGACGGGAAACGAGGGGCAGAACACACTTTAAATACACAGTAACTAATTAAACACATCTGGAACCAATAAAACTAAATAGGGACAGGAACAGGAAAAACCAAATATGGGAATAATAATCAAACTGGAGCATGTGGGGGAGGAAAACACAACACGAGACATGGAACAGAGTCTGGCATTATATATATATATATATTTAATTCAGATTACAAATTGCAGTACTTAATGTTACATACACTACAGTTACAAAGTTTGGGGTCAGTAAGTTTTTTTTTTTTCTTAAAGAAATGAGTACTATTAAATTGATAAAATATGACAATAAATACATTTATAATGTTACAAAGGATTTTTTATTTCAAACAAATGCTGTTCTTTTCAACTTTCTATTCATCAAAGAATCCTGATTCAATTATTTTTATGCTATTTTTAGCTATTTTTAAGTCTAAATTAAAAACCTATCTGTTCGATAAGGCTTTTAATTCTGGTTGAAGCACTCTTTATCCTTGTCCTATGTTTTTGTTGCATGTTATGATGTTTTTTTTCCCCTTCCTCTTGGTTTTACTGCTTTTTACTTTTCATTGTGTTATTGCAGTTTTTAGTTATTCTATTGTAAAGCACATTGGTCAACTCTGGTTGTACTAAATAGTGCTATATAAATAAAATTGCCATTGCCATTAAAAGTTAACACCTTTCATCAACACAGAGTGGGCTGCCAAAACCTTGTCTGGAAAATTTCACATAGCCTAAAGGACCTAGAAGCTTTAATAAAGGCTTGGCATCAGAAAGAGCTGAGAATGCCCCATGCCCTTATCTCGGAGTCAGTGACCACAAGAAGTCTGATGAACGCACAGAAACCCAAAGAGGAGATGCTGTAATACACTAGAGCGAGCTCTGGGGCTGGAGCCGACACTGGAGCGAGCTCAGGGGCGACTTCGGAGCGGCCGGCGAGTTTGACAGCAGGGCGGTCCTCATACCACGGGGAGAAAAACGGGAAAACAAAAGACTATTCAAAAAGAAAACAAAAACACGGGAGAAGGGGCGCCGCTTACTGTTTTGGTCCGCTGTTCTGTCACGATTCACACGGGGAGCATGGGAACGAAGGAGCGAGGAGACGAGGAGTAAAGTAAATTCCAAAGACTTTAATGAACTCAACGCGGGGAACACAGGAACACGGGAAATCACAGAGAAAACAAAATGACATTTAACAGCGGACGGGAAACGAGGGGCAGAACACACTTTAAATACACAGTAACTAATTAAACACATCTGGAACCAATAAAACTAAATAGGGACAGGAAAAGGAAAAACCAAAAATGGGAATAATAAACA
>NW_015651483.1:1086829-1116058 GCF_001515625.1 Sinocyclocheilus rhinocerous
GGAACGAAGGAGCGAGGAGACGAGGAGTAAAGTAAATTCCAAAGTCTTTAATGAAAAACAAAGCTGGGAACACAGGAACACAAGAAACACTGAGAACATGAAATTACATTTAACAGCAGATGGGAAATGAAGCGCAGAGCACACTTTAAATACACAGTAACTAATTAAACACATCTGGAACCAATAAAACTAAATAGGGACAGGAACAGGAAAAACCAAATATGGGAATAATAATCAAACTGGAGCATGTGGGGGAGGAAAACACAACACGAGACATGGAACAGAGTCTGGCATTATATATATATATATATTTAATTCAGATTACAAATTGCAGTACTTAATGTTACATACACTACAGTTACAAAGTTTGGGGTCAGTAAGTTTTTTTTTTTTCTTAAAGAAATGAGTACTATTAAATTGATAAAATATGACAATAAATACATTTATAATGTTACAAAGGATTTTTTATTTCAAACAAATGCTGTTCTTTTCAACTTTCTATTCATCAAAGAATCCTGATTCAATTATTTTTATGCTATTTTTAGCTATTTTTAAGTCTAAATTAAAAACCTATCTGTTCGATAAGGCTTTTAATTCTGGTTGAAGCACTCTTTATCCTTGTCCTATGTTTTTCTTGCATGTTATGATGTATTTTTTCCCCTTCCTCTTGGTTTGACTGCTTTTTATTTTTCATTGTGTTATTGCTGTTTTAGTTATTCTATTGTAAAGCACATTGGTCAACTCTGGTTGTAGTATATAGTGCTATATAAATAAAATTGCCATTGCCATTGCCATAATGTGGTTTCCACAAATATGGAAATGTTTCTTGACCATCATATCAGCATATTAGAATGATTTCTGAAGGATCATGTGACACTAAAGACTGGAGTAATGATGCTGAAAATTCAGCTTTAAAGGGATAGTTCACCCAAAAATGAAAATTTGATGTTTATTTGCTTACCCCCAGGGCATCCAAGATGTAGGTGACTTTGTTTCTTCAGTAGAACACAAATTATGATTTTTAACTCCAGCCGTTGCAGTCTATCAGTCGTATAATGCATGGCAATGGTAACAAAATCTATGAGAGTAAAAAAAACATGCACAGACAAATCCAAACTTGGATGCCCCGGGGGTAAGCAGATAAGCCTCAAATTTTCATTTTTGGGTGAACTATCCCTTTAACATCACAGGAATACATTACATTTTAAAATATATAAACATTTATTTAAATTGCAATAATATTTCACAATATTACTATATTTTTGATCAAACAAATGTGGCCTTGGTGACAAAAAACATCAAAAACATTAAAAAAATCATATTTCCAGTAGGTTTTAAAAATAAAATATAGTCCAAATTGTCTAGACCAATTTAAAACGTACTCGAAAGATGACAAAAAAAGACGGAGCCATCACTACAGGAAACATCATCCCGATTCATTGTGCTTCTGGTGTGTTGCAGCGTAACAGGGGAAATACTTCAGACTTTGAAATTAGGTCAGTCTCTCTGCCTCTGTATTTTTCTTTCTATTTCTGTTTGTATCCACGTGATGTCATTCTCTTTCTTTTGTTTCCATGTGTACATGTACCTCCACACCTCGCACACGGCTGAAAGTGGGGCAGTTGGTTAAGGTAGCCGTGGGGAAAGGGGGGAGCGTCTGGTCGGACACGCGGCGGATGCTAAATCCAGACTCTCATTACACTGACTGTATGTCAGAGATGAATTAGAGGCAGGTCAAAGCAACCCCCACTATTAATCATTATATATTGATCATCAGACCAGGTGTGTGAGACAGAGGGTGAAGGGACCCCTGTAGCTATTAGGAGGACGAGATACTCACAGGTACAGGCTCTTGAGGGGATGGACATTAAATCAACATCTTTCCCGAGCTGTCTGGTGTCTTTCTCTCACTCCGTCTCCTACGCGTGCATTAATATTCTGCACAGAGCGACGGTTACTGTATTTACATATTTGTAACGACTCTCGCCGGCCCAGTAATTAATGGTGCCCGCTGATGCGAGGCGGAATCTGAGGGCATGTTTCCTCTGCGTTGCCATGGCTACCCACTCCCGCTGTGACACCACGGCGACTGGAGACACGGGTGTTAACTGCTTCCTCGAGGGTCAGGACTTCATCACTCTGTCATAGTCACGCTGGAATAAAGGGATATTTCCATCCATTCATTCATCCATCAGTACCTCCATCCATCTCTGTAGACACGTCCTAAAACTCTTGTGTCTCAATGTAACCACTGGGACTTCTCTGTCTTTTAACCCTCTGAAGGTACCCACTACATTGGACAGATAGTTAAAAGCCATCTTAACCATTCAAGGTGTGATGTTTAATCCAAAGCACCATAACTTTTGATTTGTTCTATATGACTTGTTTGCACAAATTTGGCTGACAAAAGCGGAGAAACAAATATCTTACATCTCGAATATTGACTTATATTTTTATTGTATTACAATAGAATAAGAATACTTTTGAGAGATTTATATTACTATTTTTTTATAAGTGTCAAAGGTATATGTGTGCATTTAAGATATTATTGAAATGTGGTTAACGCAATTATTTTTACCTTCACATTCACTAAATTTAATTAGTTTATTCTGCTTTCTAAAATCAAGACATTAATTGCTATTAATTTATATTTCTTATTTTTCTTTTTTGTATTTTAAAATAAAATTTTTTTTTTAACGAAAAAATGTTTTAAGTGTCAAAGGTATATTTGTGCATTTAAGATATTATTGAAATGTGGTTAACGCAATTATTTTTACCTTCACATTCACTAAATTTAATTAGTTTATTCTGCTTTCTAAAATCAAGACATTAATTGCTATTAATTTATATTTCTTATTTTTCTCAAAATGTGTTCTTTTTTGTATTTTAAAATAAAAACAATTAAGAATGTACAATACATTGTCAGCTTAATTAAAGTACATATTTTCCAATATTTTAACAATTTGTTTTAGTTAAAAATGGATGTAAAAGCCAGATATTTAATTTTGAAAACATGATTTGATTTAGATGTCTTAATAATAATATTACATATTTTCCTCACACATTATAAATGGATTTTTATTTTTGTATTTTAAAATAAAAACAATTAAGAATGTACAATACATTGTCAGCTTTACATATTTTCCAATATTTTAACAATTTGTTTTAGTTAAAAATGGCAATGTAAAAGCCAGATATTTAATTTTGAAAACATGATTTGATTTAGATGTCTTAATAATAATATTACATATTTTCCTCACACATTATAAATGGATTTTTAATGCATACAAATATACAGCTGCTTTTATTATCCCCTCACAAGGGGATCATCATATTTAGGGGTCCTTAGCATCAAAAACCTTTTATCTAAAGGCCACTTTTATTCATTCAAATATTACTGTATTTATTGCAGTTAATATTCCATAAATAAAAAATACATCTTTTAGTAGACTGCATGCATTTAATTTTGTTTATTATAAATTTAATTAGCACATTTCATTTAGCTCTACTGTGTTTATAAGATATATAAAATGTATTATTACATTTATAATTGTTATAATTATATTTTAATTATTTATATTAATGATACAGCTTTTACATAATTTACAGAATTAAGTAATATTTGCATACTTCTAATACCTATTGTACATTTATGTAACTGACATGCATTCAGGGTTACTTAAGTGAAGAAAAAAAAAAGATTCGTAAAGGTTTTAAAGCTTGATGAAGCAGAGTTTCGAAAAAAATTCAGGTGTGATTATGTTTTAGATTAAATCTTTAATCCACATAATAGAATCCATGTAGGAACATAGAAAGACATTTGATACAGTGGCAAAAGTAGAACCTAAGGAATACTGATCCCAGACAAAAGAGGGGACAGGTGTAAAAGTGAAGGATAGAGATAAGAATATTGATCAGTGGCATTACTTTGAACTTTAGACAGGACAGAAATGTGAAAGTGAATGAAACATGAATAGAGCTGTTTGCATTGATGTCAGTGAAATTACACCATGTATGAGTTATTTCAGGCTTTTAGGAGTCTCTCCTTTCAAAATTAACATGACATGATCTTAGAGAATGTTTCATAAAAGTTTTGAGGTCTTTCATGGTGCTTTTACATCTTGGTGCCTGACAAACCCTGTCCACACTCTGTTTTAAATGGAGGCCAGGATATTCCTCACCTTCTGTGTTTCACAAAAGTAAATAAAGACTTGTGTGACTATCCCTTAAGAAACAACATCTTTATGGTATAATGGAAAAGAGAATATTAGTGATCAGATTGATAATACTGGGTTTGGTCTCATATTTGCCATGTCTTGGTGCTTCTCACACTGGACAACAGCACTGAAGGGCCAGGAGCCGTAAAGTTATAATTAAACTGCCCTGAGGCTCTGTTCTTTAACACATCTTGTGCAGTGTTATGAACAAAAGCAATGACTGCAGTGTCCCTGCACCAGCCCAAAACAACTCTTACCTTCATACCTGTCTGTCTTATTTATTTATTTATTTTTTACTGTTTTCTTTACAATAAAATAAAAATGTGCCATGGGTTATAAACATTAGTTTTCAAAGCTGTAAAAAGTGTATAAAAAATGTTTTGGGATCTTCTGGCATGAAAGATAAAAGGCTTTACTTGTAGTAAATCAAGAAGATTTTGGGCTTTCTTATTCCTTGTACTATTTAATTAGGACTCACTGGTGTCCGATCCTTACCCTGATACTCTCTGAAGAAGACTTAACTGCAGAAATGCATCAGTGAGAACATGAAATAACATACTCTAATAAATTACGATCTCTCCCCGAGTTGAAAATATTACAGAGTGCATTTGCCACACAATCTACTATACATATTATTAACTCATGTATGCGCTATATTCCTATTGCTACTTATTTCTACAAAATCGTTACGGTTTCATGAAAACATTTTCAATTTGTTTAGTAAAAGTTATCGTTAGCTTATAGCATTAAAAGTTAAATGTACACATAACATAACACATATTTCTTCTGATCAAAACTCAATGAAAAAAAAAAACAGCACAGCAAGTATACTGTATAGTACTTTTTTTGATCATATAAGGCAGAACTTCATTTGTATTTCATTATATCATATATATTCATATATATATATATATTGGCTTCATGGTTGAACTATCTACATTTCTGGCTCTTTCCTTCTGTGTGCACGTGAGGACAGATATCCACATATGTGACCCTGGAGCACAAAACCAGTCATAAGTAGCACAGGTATATTTGTAGCAATAGCCAAAAATACATTGTATGGGTCAAACTTATCGATTTTTCTTTTATGCCAAAAATCATTAGGATATTAAAGGCACAATATGTAATTTTCGCCGCTAGAGGGCGCGTATTCAAAATAAACAAAGAAACAAAGGCGTAGTTAGATGACGCAGTGACTGAGTGTGGAATCATGGGAGTTGTTGTCTTCATCCCCACAGCCGATGCAATCCGACGGGACTCGGGCAGAAATCATGTTCATGGATGAGTTAATGATTTATTAACGTAGTAGAATGAAGCAGGGTGAGGCTGAAAAAGTAAAGATCATGTTCCATGAAGATATTTTGTACATTTCCTACTCTTAATATATTAAAACTTAATTTTTTGATTAGTAATGTGCATTGCTATGGACTTCATTTGGACAACTTTAAAGACAATTTTCTCATTTTGATTTTTTTGCACCCTCAGATTCTAGATTTTCAAATAGTTGTATCTCAGCCAAATATTGTCCTATCCTAACAAACTATACATCAACTGGAATACTTATTTATTCAGCTTTCAGATGATGTATAAATCTCAATTTCGAAAAATTTACCCTTGTGACTGGAGGCTTGTGGTCCAGGCCAGGGTCTCTTATGTAGTTTATCGTTCTTCTTCGTTAGTCATAACTGCTCAAAAGCGCCCCCTGGTGGTGAATGTGAATGAAACACAATGTATAGCGTTTGTATATGTATAACGTATAGCGAATGCACGTTAATCGACATAATGTAATTTAGTGCAATGTGAATATGAAGATATGTTAAGTAAACAAGAGAATCCGTCATTATATTTCTTATTTGCCCACTTTTGCCGTTGTAATGCACCACTTGACACGACACATTTCCCAGAGCTGGCTTGATTAAACAGGTATGTGCTTCTCGTTTTGATTTAGTGTGTATATACTACTAACACTGGAATATCTTGTTGATAAAACAACGATGAAACCTAAATGTTTCTAATGACAGTTTGTTAACAATATAGTTTAAACAGTTGCTTTTGACATCACTAAATTTAAATGAATGTAAACAAACAAACAAACAAACAGGCCCAATGGGTATCATGTGCGCCAAAAAAAAAAAAAAAGTTCCCATGTTTGCTATTTTGAATTAAGATGTTTAAAATGATATGGAGAATGCCTTAACAATCATTTTTAAGTGTATTTGATCAAATATGCACCAAAAAATGAGAAACTCAGTGTTTTCAAACGGTGTTTCAACTGTAGGCTGCTTGATATTAATTTAGTTTAAGGATAAGTAGTACATTTCAAAACAACTTCGGGGGAATTTCATAATTTGAGAAACCAGTCAGCAAAATAAATTCTCTTCTATGCTTATTCACTGTCAAAACCATATTACTGCCCCGTTCAAGCCCACCCTGCTGAAAAAAAAAAATTTAATGGTTAGAATTGGAATTGTATTGGTTTTATTGAAAACTGTAATGGTCCCCGAGGGTCTGCAGGTAATTTGTTGCCTTTTATTGGTGGCTTGATAAAACTGCTATCCTAATGGAATATGTCCCAAAACAAACTAAAGGAAAACATTTTTTAATGGGTATAATGGTTAATAGTTGATGGTTTGTAATGTTTGTTGTAATGTTTGTAAACTATTAGAATTTCTGTGATGGTTTCTATTGTTTTTTTTTTTAGAAGGGGAAAAGCATCTGAAAACAGCAATGAGCACTCATAGATATATGCTTTTCATCAGAGAGGCAAATGCTTAAATCTGTCATTTAATTTGCTAAATTCTCCTAATAGAATATAGACAAGCGTAACTAGTGGACTAGTGTAATCCTGTTGAACGTATCTGACGATGTCTTTGGTAGCTCGTGTGTGTTTGGAGGGGCTTATATAGGAGTATGCCGTTGCATAGCTCATCGATATCTGGCTCCCAGCCATAAAACAGCAGAGTAAAGTGCATCTCAACTCTCTCTTACTCTCTTCTTCTCTTTGTTTTCCATGCCCTCACCTGCTCTTTTCTGAAAGACAGAGGCATAGATGGGAATATGAAGTAGCATTGCTCAGTGATATATTTGCATCAGTGATTTTGTACTAATATGAGTGGAGTGGAGCAACAGCAGTTTTCCCTTCATAATCGATTCCACCTGAGCTCCATTCAAGGTTTTCCACTATGCTGGTCTGTCATATACTTTGCTTAAACTTACATTTTATGATTTAAAATGTATGTCCAGTGACTAGTCAGCTGTATTTTAATATGTTATTCACTTTGGTATGTTTTTTATTTAAAAATCACAAGCCATATTTACTTTAAGTTATGCACATAAATGTATATGGACTCCTAATAGTTTTTAAATTAATTAATTAATTATTTATTTATTTTTGCCTGTGTATAGGTATTGTTTTTGGCGGTGCTTTGTATTTCAGGTAGTGTTAGCATGCATCTTTCAAGACTGAGATTCTTGAGAGGATTTGCCAACAGCTCTTAAAAATGTTTATTATTTTAGAGATGTTATTTTAGCATCTAAATCAGAGTTTTGCTTGCTGTAAGATTGTTCATGAGAGACCTGCTCAGGTCCCCAGGCTACATTTTTCCTCATCTGAGCGAACACTTGATTTTAGGTTTTGAGTACATTAGATTTGACTATAAATCCTGACATTTATTATATTTTCATTAGATTAAGAAATGCCTAAGAGCTGCAGTGTTCTCTGGATATGATGAGGTATCGCTGTATTATAGAGAAAAAAAACCTTAGGGCTCAAGAAAACATTTTTTTCTGATTGCTTGATAACATTTTCTCTAACCCCAAGAAAACCTTCTTTAAAAGAATAAATAAATAAATTAACACTACATTTACGTTTATACATTTACATTCATATTTTGCATTTAAAGGGATAGTTCATCCCAAAATGAAAATTTTGTCATCATTTAATCACCATCATGTTGTTCCAAACCTGTATGAGTTTCGTTCTTCTGTTGAACACGAAAGAAGATATTTTGAAGAATGTTGGTAACCAACAGATGCTGGTAGCAGCCATTGACTTCCATAGTATTTTTTTCCCATACTTTGGAAGACATTGTTGTCCATCAACTGTTTGGTTACCAACATTTACCTTATTTTGTGTTCAGCAGCAAGAAACTCAAAAGACTTGAGGGTGAATAAATGAAGACAGAATTTTCATTTTTGTGTGAACTGTCCTTTTAATTATCTAAATAACAAATTTAAGTTAATTAATATAATACATTTAAATACACTGACTCACCCTCAGATTCCCGATTTTCAAATAGTTGTATCTCAGCCAAATATTGTCCTATCCTAACAAACCATACATCAACGGAAAGCTTATTTATTCATTTATATAAATGATGTATAAATCATAATTAAAAAAAATTGACACTTATGACTGGTTTTGTGGTCCAGGGTCACATATATAATCATAGCAAAAACTTCCAAGATTGCAATAAATTCATAAAAACTGATGGCACTGCCACTGAGGGATCTGTTTCGGATTGGTCTTTGACACGAAGTTTGATTGTTTAGTAGCACATTTGAGTATACGGTATCTTAAGAAACAGATGAAAGAAAAAAACATCCAGATCTTCAGTGCCGCTCTCGTACACGTCTGCAGTGTTTAGTGTTTGTGTCTGAAATGTTTTTCTTGCATTGTGGTTATTCATGGGTCTCATGTGAGATTTGCAACCCTTTGTGTGCGTGTGTAAACCCGTGTGAAATGTGTGTTTGTTGTTAAACACATGAATGTGTGTTTGCGTGTGTCTTGTTGCTTTAATTGAATCTGGCCCTTGGGAAGCAGACTGTCTCAGCTGTGGGGTTGTGATCTCATCTCACTGTGTGACTGGGTGAGTACGCTGGCAGTCACTCACAGTCAAGTCAATATCACAGATAAATATTGCAAAGGCCTGTTCTCCAGGCTCTATGAATAATGAATGCAGCCATTTTGGCTCTAAACTTGCCTGTTGTCTCGCCAGGCGTGCGTGAGCACATCTCTGTGTTTCCACCCGTCTTCCTATCGCTCCCTCCGTCTCTCTCTCTCTCCAGTACACTCATAAACTTCTCATTATAAACTGACCTGTTGGAGAGGGATCAGAAAGATTCATAACTCTTCTGTGAGTGAGTGTGTGTGTGATTTATTGCTCGATCACAGCAGAAAGTGACCTGAGATGGGTTCAGGAGTGTGGATCCTCTGCAGGGCTACAGACAAGACGTGCAAGTAATCAAAATCTCTTCTGTTTTAGTATATTATGGTTCCAAACAGCATATGTGCATGATGCACATCCGTCTACAAGATGAAGGGCAGCAGGCACATGTAATAAAGTTTGCACATTTGAGATTGTTCTTGTTCCACACTGGACTTGTTTCATTTTTCACACTGTTCATAGTTTACTAGTTTTAATCATCGTTTCAAGGCTTCACTGTACACTTGAGAGAGTTAATTCTCTCATTTGCGCACTGTATTTATGATAAATAACATGTGTCGGTCGAGCACAGACACACACACACACAAAATAAAGTCATTGTCCAACGTTTTTATTTTATTTCTCTTATAGAAAATTAAATGTGTGAAAGTTTGTGTGGCTTTAGCAAGGATATTTAATGTATACCTGAAATAAAAATCTCTTTCTTTTTTTAAGAGGTTTTTAGCAGTTGTATGTAAACCTTTCAAAACAGACCTGTATACAATGCTATCAGCCTGTGTAATTTCATTTTGCAATAATCATATTTAATGGATGAATTTTAGGTGAAGAACTTCAATACCCATGAATTCTAAAGAGAAAAATCATCCAAAAATGAGAGAATTGATGTAATAAAATCTCTCTACACTCTTAAGCATCTTAAATATGATTTCCCCCCAATACATTACAATGCAATGCATTTATGTTTAACGAATAACTATGCTATTTTGGGGTTGGTAAGATTTGTTTAAATGTAAAAAAGGAGTCTCATACGAAAAACTACAGTAAAACAGTAATATTGTGAAATGTTATTGCAATTGCTGTTTTCTATTTTTATATATTTTAAAAGGTAATTAATTTCTGCAAAGGTAAAGCTGAATTTTCAGCATCATTACGCCAGTCTCAATTTAATGCATCCTTGTGGAATTCAAGTATTGTTTTCATTAAAAAAAAGTACTGCCAAACTTTTGAACAGTAGTGAAAATTGTTTTACATGCCCCAAGAACACATTGATATGCAAATTAGATGCAGTGTATAGATACATTGTATATAATGGGAAAACACTCTTATGGCCATTTTACACACATATTGCGTAAAGCAAAATGGTATATCCGATCATTCTGTTAAATCTTTCATGACATAGTTGATCATCTTTATACAAAGTTTGGTATGAAAAAAAAAATCCTGAAACCTAAAAATTTATTGGTGATTTAAAAAAACTAATCCATTGTTTTTGCCTATTCATGTCATTCTATCTTTTTTTTTTAAATTGAGTCCTGGGTCCTGTACAGAGGACATAGCATAACATATGTTTCAAAACTGTTATTTTTCCATTTTTTTTCTTATGCTCTAAACTATGTAACGACATGAAAAAAAAAAAACACTTCGCAAATAAATAGATAAAATAAAAATAAAAAATAAAATAAAATAGAATAGAATATAACATTTCTTGGTCCCAGGAGGATATTGTACCAGCATTTTCCAGTTTACATAATTTGTCATGATTCATGGAATTTTAGTTAATTCCTTCATAAACATATTTTGACTTCCTTATTTTCACGTTTTTTCTTAAAGTGACAGTACACAGGTCCTCTAGGCAAAACCTACAGTTACGTTTCTTGCACGTGTAAACGAAGTGTGTGAAGTGACGTTTGGCCAAGTATGGTGACCCATACTCGGAATTTGTGCTCTGCATTTAACCCATCCAAGTGCGCACACACACACACACACCATGAACACACACCCGGAGCAGGCCCGGGAGCAGTTGGAGGTTCCGTGCCTTGCTCAAGGGTCTCACCTCAGTCGTGGTATTGAAGGTGGAGGGATCACTGGTCATTCACTCCACCCACCTACAATCCCTGACAGACCTGAGCATTTCTTGGTCCCAGGAGGATATTGTACCAGCATTTTCCAGTTTACATAATTTGTCATGATTCATGGAATTTTAGTTAATTCCTTCATAAACATATTTTGACTTCCTTATTTTCACGTTTTTTCTTAAAGTGACAGTACACAGGTCCTCTAGGCAAAACCTACAGTTACGTTTCTTGCACGTGTAAACGAAGTGTGTGAAGTGACGTTTGGCCAAGTATGGTGACCCATACTCGGAATTTGTGCTCTGCATTTAACCCATCCAAGTGCGCACACACACACACACCATGAACACACACCCGGAGCAGGCCCGGGAGCAGTTGGGGGTTCCGTGCCTTGCTCAAGGGTCTCACCTCAGTCGTGGTATTGAAGGTGGAGGGAGCACTGGTCATTCACTCCACCCACCTACAATCCCTGACAGACCTGAGACTCGAACCTGCAACCATCGGGTTACAAGTCAGACTCACTAACCATTAGGCCACATCTACCCGTGGCCTAATGCTGCCATTAGGGTTGCAAAGGGGCGAAACTTTCCATTCCCATGGAAGGTTTGCAGCCTTGAACATTCCTGGAATTTTGCAACCCTAGTTGCTATGGCCTGCTCTTTGCATCTTCTAAATGCAATAGCCAAATGTAATAAAGTAGTACACATCAGAATCAATATAACATACTTCAAAAATCTCAGCATTTTTCACATGTAAGACTTAAAGGGGTCCTATTATGCTCTTTTACAAAGTCTTGATTTTGTTTTGGGGGTGTACTAGAACAGGCTCTCATACTAGGTTGTTCGAAAAACACTTTGTGGAAAATAACTGCATCCAGAGTATCCACAGCATGCTGTCATATTTGCCAACCCCATTATCATTTCTAAAGGTTACAACAGCTCCTTTCAGCCCTTTTAATTTACTGCTGATGAAAAACTTTATGCCACCTGTTGTCGATTAGCGTTCGGAGAGATTGTTTCGTGCTCTCTCTCTGAAATGCAGAGGCATCGGTCGTAACAGCATCATCAGTCTTTCCTAATGAGTTTTTTTTTTTTTCCAGAATGAGCAAACACTTTCTGATCTGAGTGATGACTATATGAAATCCTTTCAAACTGTATTTGATAAACATTTCATTTAATTCATTTCTGTGCTTGCGTGCCGCTTGACTCGTGCTCAGAAATGATTCTCATGACAAGCTATTAAGACATCACAATAGACCGGGGATAGTTGGGCTCTCTTGCGCTGTGGTGGTTGCTGAGGTACTGTTGTTGTGGCAACCGGCTCCCTGTGCCCTTGAACGGAGGATAACTATGGCCTAGCGGGGCAGGGTTAGTGTGCTTTGATTGACAGTGTGCTGCTAGAACTGTGCTGTGGGTGGGTTAGAAATAAGCCGCCCCACTGGGTGGCTTAAAGGGTCTTGCATGGGCGCTACAGAGCACAAACTGGCTTTACCTGGAAAATAGATGCTTGCTGCGGGGAGGACGAGGAACAACTGAGAGATGAGTTAGTGACACAGACATCTGCTTGACAGAATCATCTGTTCACTCAGAAAAGAGAGGAAACTAAGGGAACATGGGAGCGACAGATGTGACAGTAGACTCTGGATGTTGTTTCTCAGGGCACTGGGGTGATTTATCGGAGTAACGAACTGTTTTTAGTTACAACCATGGGTTACATAAGGATTTTGGAGGTGGGAGACTATAACATCTGGTGATTCTGCTGTCTGATCTGTAAGATATGACATGGCCAGCCTTCCATCCACAAAAAGCATAATCATAGCACTTTCTGCACTCATTTTAGTAGAAAAAAATTTCTACAAAACTATAAAAAAAAAAAATATATATATATGAATAATAAATGATAAAATATAATACTTATATTTTATATTAGTTAAAATAAATGTGTTTATATATTAAAAGTCCACGTGAACCACATAAAGTTGTGACCAACCTCAGTATATATTTTTGAGTGAAACAGACTGAATAGAGAAGCAGGCTTTGATTTTAGAGCTCTTCCTCACCATATAGTATGCAGTAGACTGAAATGTATTTATTTGGATTTTTATTTGCACTTTTACCATCCATCCATCCATCCATCCATCCATCCATCCCTTATGTTTAGCTTTTTCTTCCAGTCATTTCCTGTTATTTTCGTGTACTGTTCCTGCTAGTGTGGGCCTGTGAGTTTGTCCGGTATATTTTGTGTGCTTAGTGTGTACTTGTACACTTCTGCACGTGTGAGAGCAGTAATGTCAGGCCACCTGTACCAAAGCACGTGTCTCTTCTGTGTGATTTTTGCAATCAAGGCCATTTATATGATGTTGTCACAAGCATCTGCAGTTGCATAAATGCCAGGCAACAGTTACATCTCTAACAGCTGAGTGAATGTGAGAAAAGAAAATTGGAAGAGATGAACAGACATCTGGTGTACAACCATACATGCAATGAAATATTTATCAAAAGACCATTTTTTTACTGTCCTCCAATAAAAACCGTTTATCTTGTTATTCAGCTTTACCGTGAATTTTGAACAGTAATCTGCATTTTTGTGAAATAAAAGTGCATTTGTGGGTGTAAAACAAACTCTGGAGTATTCATTCGTACACCCATCCAGTATTAATCAATCAGATGAACTGCATTTAAGTTCATCCCAGTGAAGCAGATTCATCCCTATCCACATGTGCATAAACAAGCCGTGTCACATAGGAATATATAGCCGCCCACATTCTTATTTTGCAAAACATTTAAATGCTGCAGCTTGTGATCTTTTAGAAACTGTTTTCATTTCAGGCCAAGGGGGAATATGAGATAAATAGCACAGCAGCAGGAGTTGGAGTTCAGGGACAGGGATGAGCCAAGAGGCGAAATGAACAGATAAAGGATGAAGTTTGCCGCTCAGGATGAGGCTGCATGTCTGCAGGCAGCGTCGCGATGGAAGTGAGAGTGACAGTTTGGTCAGAAACAGTTTAGCTATCCTTAAACATGGCCGCCCACGGGGAGAAAATCTCACGTTTCAGGTCGAAGGAGCACAGTACGGAGATGTTTGGAATAAATGGGCTTATCAAGGCCTTTTAGGAAGCAGTTTTGTATCTTCAAGTCAGGGAGAGCACGCTTGATAAAAAAAAAAAACATGTTCAATGCTAGCCTTCTGCTCATGGCTACTGTAAGGACCATGAGAGAAAAAATAAAAATGTTTTTGCGTAGATGTTTACTACAAGTCAGTGCTCATTAAACAGATGATTCATCCAGACACAAGATGAGTTCAGACCAAACACACAAGAACACTCCAGCATTAACATCATGCTAATCATATTGTCCTTGAAGATGCTTGTGACCCGAGGAATGGAGAACTGGGTCTGAGCAGGCACTACATATCAAAACATTCATGTATTATAGTCATTAATAGTGCACATTACTGCAGATCTTTCTGCATAGAACTGTCATTCTTATTCATCCAGCACTTTATTTTGCAAAAGAAAGTGCAGTTTAGGCTTTATAACTAATATTATTGAAGTTTAGTGTGTGTGTGTGTTTATTTTTGAACATTTTCTTTTCAGTCTTTTTATAGATCTAGTCTGTACATTTCACTAATGCCGAGTTCACACTGCACGATTTTCAAAGACGTCGCATCACTGTTGGTTTCACACTGAACGACTATCTGGGGTAGCATTCAGTTGTTTATTCTAAGAAAAACATCAAATTGATATTTTTTATTTAGCAAACGAAAGTTTATCAGTCAACTACAAACTCAGATTTTATCCCTAGTATCTGCTTACTAACAGCTTAATTTATATTAAATGTACAACAGGTACCCATTCTGCCAAATTTTAAAATATTAATTGAATTTTATTGTATTTTTATTTAATATAGAGTTTTTAGTTGTTTTGCTAGAAAATGGCAAAAACAAATAATTTTGATCTGTATTTATACCCAAAATTTTATTAACAGTATTGAAAATTTTAAATGAATAAAAAATAAATATATAAAAAATATTTAGTTTGACCTCCTGAGGTTTCAAATGTATTGAATGTAAGCTGGCTTGTATTGCTTAAAGCACACAAGTAAATTTTTCTATAAGCTAATTGACATTGGGAAACTGATTATTTGTTTATTTATTTATTTTAATTAAAACAATTTTGTTTTATCATTATTTTGACTATTGGAGAAAAAGTGACTGATTATATAAACATTTATTTATTTAAATAACACAAGTTTACTTTGTTTAATTTAATTTTACTTTTATTATTTGTTTAGCATTTATTTTATTTTATTTTATTTTCTAATGTTTTGTGTGTGTGTGTGTAAAATGTCATAGGGCGGACAGGTAATGATGAGGGGAATGAGACCAGAAAATGGCGTGAGCTGAATTCAAACTCACGTTGCCCTTATGAGCACCTCAGCTCAATACGTTCATGTGTGCTAACCACCAGGCCAAAGCTCCGACCGCTGTGATGTTTAGTATAAATATGTGTAATGAAGTCTGTGCTTGTATGCATTTTGATTGCATGCGTACCTTACCGGCAGTGTTAATTTAATCTGCTGGTGCACTGTGGAAAATGGCCTGTTGTTAAGGGAGGTCTCTGTGGTGACGGCTCTGTTGCTATAGTGGCAGTGGTTTAATGGTGTGGAGTACATTAGCACTGACTGATCTGTAAATATGTCTGCTTTCTGCTGCCTCAGCACCCCCTGACATCCACATGGATCAAACGGCTGCAATGCTTCCCTATGCACTCAATCACTCCCTCTCTCTCCGTCACTCGCTCTTTCGCAATTCACAATCCCATTTTTTTTCTTTCCCTTCGTGTGAAAAGATCCTTAGATCATTGTGTTACGAAATCTAAGTAGAACACAGCTGTTGTCGTTCTCAGGGATGCATTATTGCGCCATTCACCTGGCTGAGAGCGTATTTAGCAGTGGCCTTGTGAATATCTTTCTCTGTCATATAATTCTTTTCAGATGATGAATGAGACGGGGTTGAATGCCCTAACAAGAAAGAGATTCTAGCTTCTGCGTGTGAAATTTGGCCTTGCTCTGGGTATAAAGAATGAGAGAAAAACAAGTTGCTGTTATGTAACTGCTTTTCTTTGGAGTTTCTTTTTTTTTAAGAACCTGGTAAATGCTGTTTTTATTATGTTGGCTAAAGTACACATTAGTTTCATTTAGATAATAGCCTTCACAGTGTGCAGTTCACTTCTTTGGATAATGTACAGCAGCAGGGGGAGCAGCCCTGGTGTTCTGCAGATCTTGATTGTGGGTATTATTAAAAATAGCAGTTATTACTCCCCAGATAAAGCTCTTTATGGCTCTTAATTACATTATACCGCATTATACCTCATTATTCTGTTCGCTTTGATCACACATTGGGTTCTGATGTTCTTATGACCATCATTTTTTGAAAGCTAGGCTGACACAGGACCACCAGATCTCATTGGATATGATTAAAATTTTGAAAACTACTGGATTTGGATGAGCCAAGCTCATGATTGGGTGGTCCATACCCAGGCCCCCTTGATGAGCCGGGCCTGATCCTGTAAAGTTTAACAATTGGTGAAAAAATTATAATGGCATTTGATTTGAGTAAAAAAAAAAAAAAAAAGCATAAAAAAAAGTATTTTTTTCCACTAAGGAGCTGATCATTTTATTAATTATTTTCAAGTGTATCTACACTATATTCTTATATTTATAAACTACCTTTCAGAAGTTTGTGGTCGTTCAAATTTTTTAGTGTTTTTAAAAGAAGTCTCTTATAGTCACCAAGGCTGTGTTTATTTGATCAACAAATTAGTAATATTATGACATTAATAATATTAAATATTATTACAATGTAAAATAACATATTTTAAGGTAAAATTTATTCCTGTCATGCAAAGCTGAATTTTCAGCATTGGTTCTCTATTCTTCAGTGTTACATAGTAAAACAGATATTTACAGATAGTAAAAACAGTTGTGCTGCTGATTAATATTTTTGAGGAAACCTTGATAGATTTTTTTCAATATTTTTTTTATTAACAGAAAAGTTCAAAAGAACAGCATTTGTTTGAACTAGAAATAGTTTGTAGTGTCTAGTGTCTCTTATCGTCTTTAGTGTCTCTTTTGACTAATTCAATGCATCCTTGCTGAATAAAAGTATTCTTTCAAACAAAATAAAAATACTGACCATTACATATATACAAATACTGACCATTATTATACATATATACTTAGTTTATATATTTAGTATAAATAAGTAAAAAAACAAACAAACAAAAAAACTACAACTAAAAACTTAAATCAATAGTTTTAAATGCTACAAGTACATTTAGACATCACAGTATAATATGAAAAATGTATATGTATTTTGAGATTTGCTAAAGATTACATTTGTTAGATGACAGCAAATTTATTCTAAATGTAAGAATAGAGGAAATTAGCTGTCATTATTAAATATTCAGTATTGACTAAATAAATCCAATATTGACCAATAATTTAATAAAAAAATCTATTATCAGCCCTCAACCAATATACTACATATATATTGTGCATGTCTATTTTAAAATATTGGTTATGTCTAAAGCAAACTTGTTCTAGAAATGTGTTCTTGGAAGCTGATCTGAAACCAGTATCGTTAGCAAAGCTGTCGTCATAGGTTATGCTAGAATTGAAAACACTGATGTAAACACATTTGATCTTACAGATCTTACGCTATTTGATCTATTACTAGGTTTGAGATGCTCTCTTCAGCTCTCTGACTTGATGATTTGAGCTGCAGAGAAGGATCGAACAGTTTCCCTCTGCCTGTATCTTTGAAATCTTTGGCCACATTTTGAAGTGACTTCACCCAGACTAGAGGTGTTTATTTTATTATCGAAGAATTCCCAAGTGTGCAGGCCTTCCTAGAACTCCGAGCTCATCTCAGTGGCTCACAGTGGACACACTCGCACTGGCATTTAAGCTGGAGCCATCCCCCTCGACAGTGTGTGTCTAATGTTTGTTATGTGTGAGTGGGGTGAATGGGAGTAGAGAGTGGGAGTGCGTTGAAAAGGTTAAGATTTGATGTGATAAGAATCCCCCCTCCCAGCCCCCATCCTGCTCGCTGCACTGAGCTGTTATGGTAATTAACAGATAACCTTTAATGAGGTGTCGACCTCGTTAGGCCCTTAACGAGGCAAATGTCACCCTGCTGTGGCATTTGAACAAGGAGGGGGACATTGGAGGGACATGTGGACACAAGATGATGTCACAGGGGTGACAGCGGTGTTGACCGAACTGTTATTGTCTAAATGTCATCTGACCACTGTGTCCAGCGGCCTCCTCGACGATGGAAATGGGCGTTTGAATCGGCACTGTGGCTATAAATGCATGAGTGGCTTATGATTTCCAATCAGAGATGCATTTGCAAGGACTTTGCTCGGCATGTGTTTTCTAATCTTTGTAAGCTCTTACATTTCAGCTTATCTTTAGAGTATGTATTCTAATCAACAGTATAAACTTTCTATAAGACTCTTTTGGTGAGACTGAAACAAGTTCTATTTTTGAATTGTGTAGCCCAATATAGTAGTTTATTAGTCCATTGAATATTTCTTAGGGTAGCTTAGGGCACACCGTAAAGCATGTTGTCACACTATTGTCACATGCATTAAATAGCCTATTATACATAAACATTTTAACAGTAAAACAATTATGAAACAATTCAAAAATTTAAGAAAAACCAAAGACGTAACATAATGTCAGGGATTGTATTGGGTTTTGTTGTTCATGTCTTTTGCTTTGTATTCATGCATTTAGTTTAAGTCAAGTCAAGTCACCTTTATTTATATAGCGCTTTTAACAATACAGATTGTGTCAAAGCAACTGAACAGCATTAATTAGGAAAATAGTGTGTCAATAATGCAAAATGACAATAGTAAACACTAATTTTCCAGTTAAAGACAGTTCATCATTGAATTCAGTGATGTCATCATCAGTTCAGTTTAAATAGTATCTTTGCAATCAAGTCAACAATAACGCTGGAAATGAAGTGTCCCCAACTAAACAAGCCAGAGGCGACAGCGGCAAGGAACCAAAACTCCATCGGTGACAGAATGGAGAAAAAACCTTGGGAGAAACCAAGCTCAGTCGGGGGGCCAGTTCTCCTCTGGCCAGACCAAACCAGCAGTTCAATTTCAGGCTGCAGCAAAGTCACATTGTGCAGAAGACTCATCTGGTTCCTGTGGTCTTGTCCCGGTGGCCGTCTAGGAGACAAGGTCTTCACTGGGGATCTGTCTCTGGGGCTCATCTAGTTGTCCTGGTCTCCGCTGTCTTTCAGGGCTGTAGAGGTCCTCTCTAGGTGCTGATCCACCATCTGGTCTAAATATGTACTGGATCCGGGTGACTGCAGTGACCATCTGATCTGTGTGTGATTTGGTGATATAGCCTACTTGATAATGTCAGATCGCACATCATTACAACAACACTTACCATATTATCGCAGAAGATATTCTGTATATCGCACACCCCAGACTCGACTTGAGTGGAAAATGAATCATACGCGGTTGTGCTCACACATGAGCAAAGGTGTTTTTAGGAATCTAACTTGCAAACGCCAGACCACCGATTCGTCAAACATGCTTTCCTGCAGTCCGTGTTCTTCTGACTTCTGACTATTTTGTAGTAAGTAACGAATATGCTTCGGGGAAATGTATCGGAGTAAAAGTATACATTTTAATTAGGAAATGTAGTGGAGTAAAAGTAAAAGTTGGCAGAAATATAAAAACTCAAGTAAAGTACAGATACTCCCAAAAAATACTGTATTATTACTGTAAAAGTATTATTACTTCGTTACATTACACCACTGATTACAAGTAATGCAAGGTAGGTTATTGAACTAATATTAATTTTCATGGTATACATGGGCAAAAAAAGAAAAAAGAAGAATGTGACAGCAGCTAAAAATGAAGTATAAAAATAATTCAATCAGGAAAAGCTTTAAGCATAAAATGTTCATGGGTGTATAAGGCTACATGACTTTACAAACATTTGAGAGGGGTCATATAATGCGATTTAAATTTTTCCTTTCTCTTTGGAGTGTTACAAGCTCTTGGTGCATAAAGAAGTTCTCACGTACTCTAATCTTTTCACGTAGTCTAATCTTTTCACATAATTAAAGATTCTCTAATCCAACCTGTTACATTTGTTAATTAAAGTAATGAAATTAACTTTTGACTTCTACTCAGTCAACAGCAAGAAGGCTTGCAAAATAATGAAGAACAGATGAAGAGGAGATGGCCATAATACCAGGAAATTCTAAAGGAAATTCGAATTATTGGGTTACTTCCATAGGTCGCCGCAAGATGTTATCAAATTAACTTCAGCGAGGCACACCTTCGTTACCGCTCCACATACAGCGGCCTTACTAATGTGCTCTGCATCCCCGATATAGAAAACTACCAAATAAATATGCATGTGGATATGGCACATAAAAATTTAACTCCCTACGAATTAATACAGCCTCCTCATCTACTGTATAAAAGGACATGCTATTTTTGTCACTTTGACGGTGTTTGGCGGGGGGAGGTGGGGGAAAAAATGTTTACGTTTGCATTAAGAAGATTTTTCTTACCCCATGGCGGATAATTTTACTTGTTTCAAGTAAAATGCACTTAAATGCACTTGTTTCCCCCCAGGAAACAAGAATAAACATATTAGGCTATATAATCTTTTCTTATATAGAAAATGAATCGTGATTTAATAATTTTTTGATATTTGTACTTGAAATAAGAGAGAAATACTCAGTAAGAAAATAATTTATGCAGCGTAAATGAATGAATGAGGTATTTAAACATTGCTTACACTTTAAAAAGGGGGAGGAGACCATAAGAAACACTGGGTTTACCGAAGAAAACCTGCTCCCGACCAGGTTAGGTTTATAGAGTAAGTTACCGCGGTAACTGACTCTGAGTATATGTTACCTCTCCTTCAGAAATAGGCTTGACTTACCCTGCTTTCTTGGGTTTGACAAACCTCCCATTCTGAAACGGAAAACCCGGAGTTTCCCTCATTTCAGGGTTAACATACTCTGAGTTTTCACTTAACCCTCTTTTCTGAAACGGGCCCCATGTCAAGTCTGTTCATGCCATGCCATGCCAAGTCAAGTCTGTTCCAAGTCAAGTCTGTTTGTATTTTAGATTACACTTTGCTCAATAAACTGCACCTGGGTTCACTATGCTCACCTCCAGTGGAATCATTACACATATAATAATAATAATAATAATAATATAATATTATGCATGTTTTATATAATGATTTTATTTATATACTACACATATTTTAAAACTATTCAAAGGGGTTTTAAAGGAGTCTCATGTTCACCAAGGTTACATTTATTTAATCCAAAACACAGTAAAAACAGTAATATTGTCAGTAATATTCAGTGTCACATGATCCTTCAGAAATCATTCTAACACTGTGTCCTAACACAGTGTTAGATTTCAGTTTTCTTATGATTCTTATGATCATGTATGTCTGCACTATGTTTGTACTGTCTTCTACACTGGAAGCTCCTGTCGTCAAGTCAAATTCCTTGTGTGTGTAAACATACTTGGTAATAAAGCTCTTCTGATTCTGATTCTGATTCTAACCAGACGCGACGTGACACTGATACGTGTTTAAAGGTATATTTTCCGTGTTAATCTGAGTTTATGCAACACATGATGAGCGACAGCTGATTTTATTTTAGAAACGGTTTCTATTTCTGTCATGGCTGAAACAGTAGCATACAAACTAGGGCTGGGCGATATGGGCAAAAATTCATATCGGTATTTTTTGGCCAATTTGCGATATACGTTATATATCTCTGTATTTTTGTTTTTGTATTTGTATTTTTAAAAAATCTGTATTTAATATATATATATTTCACTTACTGCCTAATGTTGTCCAACAAAACAATACATATTAAAGACTATGAAAACAAATAAAGTGAATGTAACCATGTAAGCCTTTATATCATGTGCAAAAAAGGGATACAATCACATTTCATTCTAACATTGTAACATTAGCACAGAGGCTATCATAAAAATAGACTTACATGTAGGTTTAAAATTCTACATGTCACATTTATTGTCCAACTACAAATATTTCAGCGAAATTTATATTTTAGTCAGAATTATTGCGCTCTTATTTAATTGAGCTCTGTCTGTTTGGCACGCATGCGCACGGCGGCGCTCGTTCACTGAAGTCTGTGAAGTTTAGTGGAGAATCGCAAAGCAGAAGGCTCATGCACTCCTGACAGCAAAATGGAAATATTTCCATGGCTTTCAAACATTTGCAGACGGAGAATGCACTTGTGAAATGTAAGTTATGCATTCAGGAAGACAGAAAATCTCAAACGCATTAAACAGCGCGAGTAGCCTAGTGTCTCTGTCAGCGTCACACACAGCCTTTCAGTCAGAGCATATGACGGGCCGAGCCGCTTAAACTAATATGCAAAATTAAACTATAAACTATACTAGGTCTTACCAGTTTTTAAAGACCTTAATATGAAGCTTGTCACATGTTTAGAACAAATTGGATTATGCACTTTCTCCGCAGCAGCTCAGTCTGTGTCCTCTGCTATATTTTCAGATGCGCTCGTATCAAACTACTGTATATCGATATAAACGGTATTGCCTCATATCAAATCGCTTATAAAGAAAACATCGATATATCGTACGAACTCGACATACCGCCCAGCCCTAATACAAACTATGACAGTGATAATCTCCGCTGGTACTGATTTTATGCTTTATTCAATGTTAAAAGTGTCTAAAGTGAGTTTGAATATCAGTTTGTGTGACTTTAGCCATACTGAAAGCAACAATAGATGGTTTACCTCAGATCTTGTAATGTGGTGTTTTGGGTTGTGTTTCTTCTTCATGTTTTCATGTCTTTTATTTTGGAGTTTAGTCATGGTCCCTGTTTGTGTCATGCTCCCCTTGCCCTCATGTATTCATGCCATTGGTTCCTCTGTTCATTGTGTCATGTTCTGATTGGTTGTCTAGGTCATGTGTCTTGTTTCCCATTGGTTTGTTCATGTCATGTGACCCTTTCAACTCGCCTTCAGTGGATTTAATTCGTTACAGATCTTGAAAAAAAAACCCCCCCGCGAACTCAGTGTGACCCAACAAGTGTATTCCAACAAAAATGGACTGATGTAAAAAAAGTATGTATTTTTAATGTACTTATGGACTTGCAGCTAGAGCCCACCTACACATGCTTCTGATTGGCTGTGGTTTTTTGATAGATTTTGTCATGTCACATAACCGTGTTGCGTCTGGTTAGGACATGGTGTAACATGCTGATGTGCTGCTCAAGAGACAAATTTATTGTTACTATTAAAGGGGTCATGAACTGAGAAACCAAAAAGCCCTCAAAGGGGAGGGGGTCTAATGCTATTTCATGCATTCTGAGTTATTTACACTCTTAAAAAGTTGGATTCATAAACATGGCCAAAGTTTCAAAAACCTTCAGAACTTAAAAAAAAAAAGATCCCGGTCATGATTCTGAACCGGAGGCGGTAAGTGAAACTGCATCACATTTCTGACTAAAAACCTAAAGACTAAAGACTCTTTGCAGATATGAAGGATGCAATACTAGTCTAAAGGTACTCAAGATTAATATTAGATTGGGCGAAACTAGGGTTGCAAAAAGGTGGAAAATTTCCAGTAAATTTCGGAAACATTCCAGAAATTTTAGAAAATTTCCAGGATTTTTTAGAATCTTCCAGGTAGGGCTGTGCAAAAAATCGAATGCGATTTTCATGCGCATCTCGTCAGTAAAGCCGCTCCTGTGATTAGTAGTAAATCTCCAGCACGTGCTTTCAGATGGAGCGGCATTTACTGCACAGAGCCGTAGTTCACTGACAAGCTACACAAAAACGCGTTCAAAATCGCAGGCGACCAGGTCATTGTACTGTAAAAACTTCCTGTAAGATTCAGAACTATCTCATTAGTCTTAAAACAGCTTATATTGAAGGCAGTCTGCCAAAACAACAGCTTGTGGAATGTACAACTCTATGATGTAATAGTGTGGATAAGCACCACCTCCACAGAAGAAGATCAACGCTTGCTACTACATCACTGCCTGTTTAGCCCCGCCCACCGATTTACGCATGTAGTGTAAATAATGAGAGGCGAATGCGCAGGTCTATGCAGAAACCAAGCGATAAAGATGCTCCGGAGACAACAAGACGCTGTACAGCGCCAAGCTGTGGAAAACAGTCTTTGCATTGCCTTCCTTCTGATCCCAATGTTAGGAAAGAGTGGATGAACTTCTTTTTATTGAAGATCCAGACAGCATCAGTAAGAACTCAGTCCTTTGTTCACTTCATTTGACCACAGATTTGTTTACAAACAAGGCACAATTTGATGCAGGATTTTCAGAAAGATTGATACTAAAAGACGATGCTGTGCCGGCTATATTGGATCCGATGTTTTTGTTACGTGATCACTATTGCTTTGTCTGTTATTACAGATCGTTTGATATGTACTGAGAATTTATGCGATTTTGACCTAAATCACTGCAGCGTCCATCAGTGAAGGATGTAGGCTGTCAAACATACACAAGTGTTAGCCAATCATAGCAGTGGGTGTTTACTTCCGAGTCTACAATCCGCCACGCCTATTCAAACAGAGCGTTCTGATGAGGGGGGTCAAAAACAGGACAGAAAATAACCTATTATTTCTAAATGATGATGTTTTTTGAGGTAAAAATCCTAAGTGGACTTCAGAGATCAGTACAAAATAAAAAAACCTTCATGACCCCTTTAATGTTGTAAAAAGTGCTGCCTTATGCTTCTGTGAAAATATGTTTTTCAGGATTCTTTGAATAAAAACTTCAAAAGATCAATATTTATTTGGAAACAAAAATCTTTTGTAACATTATAAATGTCTTTTCTGTCACTTTTGGTCAATTTAATGCATCCTCGCTGAATTAAAAAATAAATAAATAAAAAAACTTCTCTCCCCAAAATTTTGAATGGTAGTGTATGAAGAAACGTTATTGTGCTGTGCATATGAACTTTTTTGTCAGTAAATGCATTAAACAGTTACTTAAAATCTAAAAAATAAATTAATAGTAATACAATTAAAAATAGTAATTATGCAATGTCTATTACTTGTAACACTTTACCCCCAAACTGATTACCTATACTCTCTCTCTCTGTGCCTTTTTCTTTCTTGTCTTCTGTCTGTTTATGTGCAGACACTGGACAGAACTGACAGTCTTAATTTGCTGTTGTCTAGAGCTGCAGTCCCAGTGCTGCTGTTGCTGTTATAGATGTGGGATAATTCAGAGCCTCTGGGCCTCTCTTCAGATGGTGGAGATAAAGTAGAGGCTGGTTGATTGTTGATTAAAAAAAACACTTATTCAGAGAGAGAACTCCTAAACACAGTGCTAACATTAGCATTAGCCTATATCATCATGTGGTTTAATCTGAACTATGAGAAAGTCTCTATATTATATGTAAATGTGACTGAAGAGGCGGTAGCACTAGTTTTTTGAGCTAGTATTTTATTTTGTTTTGTTTGGTTTGGATTTCGTTTGTAGTAGTTCATCAATAAAATGGGAATAAAAACAAAATTAAAATGTATAATAACAGAGTCAACTGCCATTGTGTATAAAGTGACATTGACGAAAGTTCCACACACATTACAAGATTATCATTTTTATTTTAAGATTATCTTTTTAATAATTTTATTTAATTTAATTTAATTTAATTTTATTGTTTTATACTACAATACAAACCAAACAAATTTATAGGGGTTATACTTATCAAGAAACAAACAATGAAATAAATATTTATTTAATTAAAATGTTAGTTAATAAAAAATGACAGCACATTTAGATTCTTTATTATAAATACAAACTGTGACATCATATTCCATTGCCATATTCATTGTGCAGCCTGAAATAATTTTGGATGCTTAAAATCTGTTGTGACCACTCTTGAATAAATATCAGCGTGTGTATATGAGTTTATTAGCCTGCAGCATGTGAGCACAAACACAAGGCCCTGTTGAATGTCTTGTGACATCTCTGGAGGGTTCACAGTGAGAAGCAGTCTAGCTCAACCCCGGCTTTCGCCGTTGTCCTTGCCCCTGGAGCTCAGCAACATAAAGGGCTGCATGAGGCTCAGTGTCTGCTCTCAAAGATGCCCCACAGAGGAGTCCATGCCAGACAGACAATAAACTACAGCCTCCAGCTCTCCCTCTCTGTCTTTTGCTCTCTCTGTCTGGAGCACGTCGACATTGCCACAGGGGTGCCTGCGTGGGTTCTTGATGTATGGGACTGCTGTAGGGCAGGACAGAGAAAGAGCAAGAAGAGCCAGACAAAGAGGGTTAAGAGAGAGAAAGGATTTAAAATGGAGTATGTTTAAGAGTTGGAGACGTGGCTGGATTGTGCTACAGCCCATTGGCTTTTTTTCTTATTGGAGTTTTCTGTTATTCTCAACAAATAAGCACCGTAAACACTTCAGCTGCACTGTAATATGATTGTCACTCTTCTTCTGAGTTCCTAATGTCCCGTTTTGTACGTACAGAATTTGGTTATTCACAGAGGTGACAATCACAGCGCAGTGCAAATATGATTATCTACGCAATCATTTGTAATGTAGGCTTTTATTCGCCAGCATACAATAACAGAGTAAACTACTTGACCATTGTGTATTAAATGACATATTTTGGGATTGATGAAAGTTCCACATGCAGTGATGACTAAATTAGGCATTGCATTGTGAAATCAAAATACAGTAGTAATATTATGAGTCATAAAAGTAACATAAGAAGGAAATTTTTCTAAAGCTCTGATTTATGTTACTTTCTGACTGTTATATCCTCACGACTTACATTGACTTAAAGGTATAGTTCACCCAAAAATTAGAATTCTGTCAGTAATTACTAATTATTTAAATAATAATTAGTAACCCTCATGTTGTTCCAAACCCGTAAGACCTCCGTTCATCTCCGGAACACAAATTAGGATATTTTTTGATGAAATCTGAGCTTTTTGACTCCATAGACAGCAACGCAACTGAAATGTTCCCAGACCCAGAAAGGTAGTAAGGACTAGGGATGTCACGATACCAAAAATCTAGTAGTCGGTACAAACACACACACACACACACACACCTGTACACTGAATGCAAGCAAATTAGTTTAAATTCACTTGACATACTGGCAGGCCGAAAATATTTTTTAAACCATTAACATAAACAACAATTATTTAAACCAGTAATATTAGCCAATAATGTTAATAAGGATAATCCGCGGATGGATACACAACGAATGAACAAGCTATCAGGCATTCAGTAACTTTATGTGTGTGCGAAATCATGTGCAGTGCTCCTGCTTTCAGACGCTGCTGAAGAAAAACATGTACCGGCAGGATTTTTAAAAGTTTATAGCGACTTGGTACCACAAAGCTACGAGATTACTTTTTGTGTGCAAAGAAAACAAAAATAATGACTTCATTCAACAAATATTCTCCCCCGAGTTACCGTCTTCTGCCATTGTGGAGAGTACCACGAAACAATGCATGCACATGATGCTGCTGACGTAGAACATGCATGTGCTCCGCCTTGTTTACGTGCAGAGGAACGCACACGAATGCGTTGTGAGGGTGAGTAATTGATGACAGAATTTTCATTTTTGGGTGAATATGAATTATAATTCAATTTTCAAAGAACTACTTTAATCTTGTAGTTTTAAATTTTATTTTCACAAAACGTTGACTATGTTGTAATATGCCTATTGTGCTTTTTTCAAAATGCTGTCTGTCTGTCTGTATATGCCTGTCTTTCTATTGTTATGTTAATAGCTGTCTATTAATCATTTAATTTATCTATTCACCCTCTGTCTGTCTGTCTATCCATCATTCTGTCGATCCATCTGTCTGTCTGTCCATCTGTCTGTCTATCTATCAATCAATCCATGGAGCTCTATCCATCCATTTCTCTAATGGTCGATCTATCTGTCTAGCTACAGAATAGTCCTATCTATCTGTATGTCTATCCATCATTCTTTCTAACGATTGATCTGTCTGTCTATCTATCTCCCCATCTGACTGTCTATCCATCTGTCTTTCCGTCATTCTAGCTATCAACCCATATGTCTGTCTGTCGTTCTATCTATCGATCCATCCATCCACCTGTCTATCCACCTTGTCTGTCTGTCTATCTATCCATCATTCTAATGATCCATCTGTCTGTCTATCTATCCATCTGTCTCCTATCCATCCATCTGTCTTTCCATCATTCTATCTATCAATCCATCTGTCTGTGTATCCATTATCTGTCTGTCTTTCCATAGTTCTATTGATCCATCTGTCTGTCTGTCCACCCGTCTGTCTGTCTGTCCATATGTCCAGCTGTCTCTTTCGGTCTATCCATCTGTCTTGCCATCATTCTATCAATCCATCCTCCTGCCTGTGTATCTATCTATCTGCCTGTCTGTCCATCGTTTTATCTATCGATATATCTATCCATCTATCTGTCTATCCACCTGTCTGTCTGTCTATCTATCTGTCCATCTGTCTATCTTTGTCCATCCATCTGTCTGTCCATCATTCTCTCTGTCGATCCATCTGCCTGTCTATCCACCGTTCTATCTATCGATCCATTTATCTATCCATCTATTCGTCTGTCTGTCTATCTATCCACCCATTTGTATGTATTCTATCCATTGTCTTTCCATCATTCTATCAATCCATCCTCCTGGACGGACGGAGTCTATCGATCATCTATCCCGTCCGTCTGTCTATCGATCATCTATCCGTCCGTCTGTCTATCTATCCAGCTATCCGTCCGTCTGTCTATCGATCATCTATCCGTCCGTCTGTCTATCTATCCAGCTATCCGTCCGTCTGTCTATCGATCATCTATCCGTCCGTCTGTCTATCTATCCAGCTATCCGTCCGTCTGTCTATCGATCATCTATCCGTCCGTCCGTCTATCGATCATCTGTCCGTC
>NW_015651483.1:1116908-1125482 GCF_001515625.1 Sinocyclocheilus rhinocerous
GTCTGTCTATCGATCATCTGTCCGTCCGTCTGTCTATCCAGCTATCCGTCCGTCTGTCTATCGATCTATCTGTCCGTCCATCTGTCTATCGATCATCTGTCTGTCTATCGATCATCTGTCCGTCCGTCTGTCTATCCAGCTATCCGTCCGTCTGTCTATCGATCATCTATCCGTCCGTCTGTCTATCCAGCTATCCGTCCGTCTGTCTATCGATCATCTATCCGTCCGTCTGTCTATCCAGCTATCCGTCCGTCTATCTATCGATCATCTATCCGTCCGTCTGTCTATCGATCATCTATCCGTCCGTCTGTCTATCTATCCAGCTATCCGTCCGTCTGTCCATCATTCTTTCTGTCTATCTTTAGTTCTATCCATTAGTCTGTCTATCCATGGTTCTATCTGTCTATCCATTCACATATATATATATATATATATATATATATATATATCCACTGTATCATTGCGACTTTATAAACAGGCATTGTATGCATCGCCAATTTTCTACGTGCCTTTATGGGCTTTATTAGTTTAGAAGGCATACATGAACGTACACGGCAAGCAATGTTACATTTTGAAAATCACTTTCAACATACCATCATTTGGGATGCACTGATCCTAATCTCTCAGGAAGGAACGCGTATCCTTTGTTTCCAACCTACTTCTGTGTAGTTGTATGCATCGTAGAGTAGATTAATGATGAAATCAAAGACTGTGCCTTGTAACCGTCTCATGCTGATGTCATCGCTGACATACACAGCGGTCCCCCTGCCAGCTCACAAATGCTTTATGACTAATAGACACGTAAACACAACAGACGAGCTACGCACCAACTCTCCTCCCCTTTCATCTCTCCTTCCGCTCAGGTCCTGAAGGGACGGATCAGGTTCATCTGTGTTCCTGCAGTAAAACAAGAGGGAGCTGAAATGCTAAAATCCATTCTTTGACGTTGACGGCAAACCGGGGGGAGGAATAGATGTCTGCTTATTATACATATTGTCATATCAGCTGTACCGACCTAAGGATTTAAAATGAGTGTCTTCGTTTCTGCTCTTTGTAAGACATATATAAATGTGAAGCTGTGAAAAAGAATCACTTAAAGCAACAAGTCAAGTTTTAAAGCGCATCTCGCACATTTTCACACTTACTTTCTCACCACAATCGATCCGGCCTTATAAACACTATTAGCACAAAGCATACTTTGGACAGAGGTACTCCGTCTTCCTTACACAGCAACAGACTCGCGCATAGACGCTGTAATTGAGTAAATCTAAAGGGCAGAGCTCTTAGATGTATTGTTCAAGAGGTTAAGAGCTTCCCCACTGCATGATGTTTTTTCCCACGGTGACCTTCAGCCGAGGCTGAGACCACAGAGCGCTCGGAAACCGTATTAACACTGAATAAGCAGCCACGTACACAAACACTTGTTAAACGCAGAGTGGTTAAAACACAGTAAACAGCTACCGTGTTGTCTCTATAGATCACAAAGATATTAGCTGAGTTTAATTTCCCCTCTGAAAGGGTAATTAGTGCCTCAGTGCTCTGCGAGAAGTGTGTATTCATGCCAGGCTCGTGTAAACACACTTTCTTTGCTTATTTCTTGTGAAATGAATAAAGGGATGCTTTTTTTTCTTGTCAGACTTGTGGCCTTCCTCCCCATCAAATGCTGCGATTGACGGTAGACATGGCAACATGGTGCCATGGTTACAGTGTGGTCACTGGGATTGAAGCAGGAGGAAAATGTACCTTAGAAAACCTGTTTTGAAATGGTGTTTGTGGATGCAAGAGGGAAATTATGATTTAACGCTGCTTTTGATTTCGCAAGCAAGATGTGCTGTTTTTGAAGTCTGGGATCTTTGTCGATTCAGCTTAGCTGGGTTACAGTGAAATATCAAAAATGTGAAGAGATATTTCTGGGGGTTAGACAGCACTGAAAGCACAATATCTATGTCTAATGAAATTAGACTTTAGTGAGGGAAATAACTACAATCCCATGAAGCATTGCAAATGACGATCAAATTAAAAGCCTTAGTGAAATACTATTCATTTAAAGTCGTTGATTATATCTATAGAAGCAATATATTTCAAGTTTATTGCAAATTATGCATTTACATGCAGTACACAAATATTTAAAAGAGCTGTTTTGGTGCAATATATTTATCGCTATCGGATTGGTGGAATTTATTTTAGAATTATGGGTAATTTTTTGTTTATTATTATTAGTTATTTAAAAAAGTTGAAATAATGCAAACTGGTGGCTTCAACAGAAGCATATATACATTTGAATAACAACCTCATATCTCACAGTAGGTCTATCTTTAAAGGTTTATAAAAATAAACAATCTGAAAAAAAAATTAAGCTTTAGAAACTTGACTATTGCACTCTATATAGTAATTAGTCCTGTGTTTGTTCCTTGTGTTGTATATCACACTTTTGCTGTCTGTTTTGCATTTGTAAATGTTAATAGCTTTGATTATTGTTGAGCCTTGTTTTTAATTTCATGGTTTGATTGGAATGACCAGCCAATGGGTACTGTATTTGGTCACCATTATAAAATGTGGGATGTCAAGCAAAACCAGATGAGAACCAGTAGTGTAGACTGATACAGCAAAATGAAATCACTCCCATTAAAATCAATGGCACTCTCTGCACAGAAAGAGCCCAATGTGTTGTTGAATGTGTGGTGCTGTCCGTGGTGCTGAACATCCTTCAGCTGAAGCTCTGAATCACTGACTCCGTTCATCTCCCCCGACTTCTGCTAGACCACTGAGACGCTCATGTTGAGCGTACATAGCCCTAAAACTGCTGATATATTTCTTTTAGACTGACTAAACGTCTTTCTTTCCTTCCGCCGGGCTTACGCCCTCCGTCTCCAGACCTGAAACACATGCAGGGAATTCTTAATCTCATTCCCTTCAGTCCCAGGGCCTGTAGCACCAAAGCAGAACGTACAATGTCACAAAGATTTTCAGAAACAGCCTTGCTCTCTGCCTTCCTGCCCCCCTGAGGTATTCAGTGCAGAAGAGCACAGAGAGAATGTGTTCTTTGAATACAGAGTATCTGTTCTGCTTTCAAGCGGTCTCCACAGGCTCCCTGACATTTGTCTTGTGTTTATGGCGGCCCGTGAGCGGCCAGTGCTGTCCAGTCATTTACAGCACACTTCTCCCACTCAATGACTTCCCCGACTAAATGTCATAATTGAAATTGGCGCTGATATTTATAGCGTGTGGAAGTGCATAGAGCATGATGACTGTGTGAACGAGCGTGTGCCTTTTAAACAGTGAAATGTTTGAGTGTGTTTTCAGGTATCTCTAATAGAGATTGGTCGTTAAGATTAAGGATCTGGCAAGGGCAACAATAAGGATGGTGAATGCTGGTGGAAGTCTGGCTTTGATCCTCAGCATCTTTTCTTACTCTTACTGCAATGTCACTTTTTGTAATCCTCTTTGTAATCAGTAGTGGGGATGATGATGATAATAATAATAATAATAATAATAATAATAATAATAAAGTGATACATTTGAATGATTATATATTTGCGAGATGATAAATTGTTGGCTTGTGCTTATAATTATTAACACACACAACAACAATAATATAAAATTAAATACTAATAGAAATTAAATGGATAATTACAATAATTTTAAAACAAGTAGTATTACATTTCATTTCAGTTTAATATTTAAAATGATTTTCAAGAATTGATTTGTTTTATTAGGAATACTTTTTTTGTTCATTGATATGTATCATTGAATCTCATTGGATTATTGTACATATCTTAAATGATATAAATATATTTTTGAATAAATTACTAATTGTAACTAGCAGTTATTACTAGTAATTAATAATAATAATAAAGTGATACATTTGAATAATTATATATTTGAGAGATTATATAATTGTATTATTGTAATTAATAATAATAATAATATAACATTAAAGGGGTCCTATTATGCTCTTTTACAAAGTCTTGATTTTGTTTTGGGGGTGTACTAGAACAGGCTCTCATACTAGGTTGTTTGAAAAACACAACCACTCTAAGTTCATCTGCCTTGGGGAAACTAGCGTGTCTCCGACATTCTCTTTTGCAGCTCAACCAGGTCTCGTCCCATTCGTCGATATTTGTGATATCACAAATCCCGGAAAATATGCGTTGTAGTCCAAACAAGTCGTTCGTTGTAATTTTTGAAAAGTGATTTCTGTTAAATAAAATATCTCCTTTTGAAGTGGACTTTGAACTTTGTAACTTTGCACACCTTTTTTATGCTCAAACAGCAACATTGCAGTCTAACTAAAGTTGAAAAAGTGAAAAAGCATAATAGGACCCCTTTAAATACTAATATAAATTAAACGGATAATTATAATAATTATAAGTAATATTTAATTTTATTTAATATTTAATTAACAATATTTAAAATTAAAGTGCCCCTATTATGTGCCCCTCTATTCATATTTTGGTTTTGGGAGTCCCCAACAACAGGTTACCATGCATGAAAGTTCAAAAAACACTTTCATTGTCTTATAATATGCATTTATTTTTACCTTACTTGCTCAACGACTCCCAAACGATTCGCTCAACGATTCATTTTTCCAAACCCCTCCTCTGCGTGACGATAATCTGCGGTGATTGGTCCAATTGGTCTCAGTTTCATTTCATCATGCCTGCAATGCCTGATAAAGCAGCGTTTGTTAGCGCAGTGCTGCTTTGTGTACAGCGTTACCGGGGAAACAGCTATTTTTTTATCTTTCAGATTTAAAACTTTGCAGGATGTTTTCATTCACTTAGAGTTGTGTTACACACTGCATGAAAGGTAATTTTCAAAAATCCATAATAGGGGCACTTTAATATTAAGAATTGATTTGTTCTTTTTAGGAATTAAATGTTTTTTTTGTTCATTGGTATGTATCATTGAATTGTATTCAATAGGGATGCACCAAATGTTCGGCAAATGAAATTATTCGGCCGAAAATAGCAAAAAAATCTCTTTCGGTGTTCGAAATAAGCGAAAAGGCTGAATAATGTGTACCGAACAATGACTAACGCGATCAAATAGAGGCACGCACTAATGCAGCAAACATGTCGACAGTGTGAAAGTATTTAAAACTATCAGAGAAAGACGCAGAAATCATTACAAGCACGAAGCACCGACAGCGAGAGACTGTTTAGTGCTGCATCACATGTCTCCGATGAGAAGAAGAGGTGGCTGATGCTGGTGGTTAGGATACTGTATGATGATTGAAATCGCGAAGTGGCCTCAAACGATTAATAAATAAACTGCAGAATGTTACATATTCTAATGCACGCACGAATTGCATGTATTCTGACAGCGCTGCACGAGCTCGCGGCGCCAGGGTTCAAAGTCCAAAGCGCGAGGAAAATCTGTGCTGAAACTGTTACTCGTCAGTTGCTCAGTAACATTTTGTGATTTTTTTTAAAGGCATGTGACAATGTGATACGTGCGAAGAACATCTTCCCAAATTCGTAATGAGAGTCATTTATAAATCTGCTGTTGTCAACAAAAAGAAGCACTGAGATCTTCCTGCTGCTTCTGCCAAAATAAAAGCCGAGAAAAAGCAACAACTCCATCAACATTCATAAATGTTAGTATTGTAATTTTACTGTTGTTCTGTAAAATAAAATTAAAAAGACAATAATAATGATAATAATAATTACCCTACAACAGCTCTATTAATACATTTATTATAACATTCACACAGTGTTCAAATTGAGATCTGTAATATATTCTAATGTTTTAAAAGAATTCTCTTCTGCTCAGCAAGGCTGCCTTTATTTGTACAGTAAAAAATACATGCCTGTTAAGTCTCAAAAATGGCCAAAAATATTATTTTACTAACTTAGTAATTTTAAGTTAAATTGTGCTTTGTTGGTATAACGTCTGCTAGAATGTTAAAAAAATGTTCAGTGTTAAGTAAATATTTTTAAATTGTTGTTTTGTAATTGATTTTTTATCTGAAAAACAGGACAAAAACAGTAAAATGCACATTTTGGCTATTTAATTGCTGCAATGGTGAAAAAAAATTAGCAAAATAGACCTACATGGGGGGGAAAAATGCGAAAAACCGTGTTCGGTATTCGGCCTTCGGCCCAGTGTTTCGGCCCAGTGTTTTTTGTTCGGCTTCGGCCAACAATTTTCGTTTTGGTGCATCCCTAGTATTCAGTCAATCTAATTGGATTATTGTATATATCTTAAAGCAAATTATTTTATAAATTATTAGTTAATAATAATAATAATAATAATAATAATAATAATAATATAACATTAAATAGTTAATTATAATCATTATAATACAAATAATATTCAATTTCATTTTATTTTTAATATTTAAAATTAATATTAAGAAATGATTTGTTTTTTTTAGGAATTAAGCTTTTTTTTTTTGTTCATTGATATGTTTCATTGAATTGTATTCAATCAATCTCATTGGATTATTGTATATATCTTAAAATATAAATTACTAATTATTACTACTATACTACTACTACTAATAATAGTATCGATTCATGCATATTACCGTAATATACATTAATAAAACTCAATATATTTTATTTAACATTTTATTAGAAACAAACACATTTCTGTTAAACCTTCTTTTAATACGCAGTGCTTTAACTTTACTTGGCTTTTTTATGCTTATGGTCCTGACTTCTTTAAATTTGCCAGCATGCACAAACAAAAACACACATGCTTTATGCATGCTTTATACGTATGATGTGATTGAAGATTAAGAATTCAAATTACACTTCTACTAACTGCTACTTTTTTTTCTCACTGCTTAAGACCATGTCTGCTCTTGAAAACAGCTGTAATGGTGTATATTTGAGATTGAAAGCCCCCCCAACATGAGCTGAAGTAGTTTTCTGGGAATAATAAAGCCCACCGAATAGAAGTATAAGCCTACAGTTATCGGGCTCCTCTGAGGCCAGTATGGGTGCCTGAGGTTGATTTATAGCAAGGCTGCACCTTAAACCTTCTGTGCTGCATTGAGTTATTGGTTTATCGAGGAAAGCAAGCAAGCACAAATAAGTGGCAGTGTGGAATTAAAAAGAGAAATATGAAGAATTTAATGGGACAAGTGTGCTTTGCCACCTCTGTCACAATACATGCTGTTGAATCTAAAGAACTGCTTATATCTGAAATCACCCAGGCAGCATTCAGCACTTAACAATCAGTTTACCAACATATGCTCTCATTTCTCCCGCCTTGATCCTGTCATTTAGATTTTAACAGCACAATATAAGGTGGCCATGCAGTTGAACTCTGGAACAGTGTTTAAAGTGAAACTACAGCAAATAAGCCTTTTAGTGTTGTTTTCATGTTTTTCATTAAGTATACATGAATTTTGAGCCCAAACACAGCAGAGTATGTTTTTTTAGCCTGAAGTAAGTTCTAAGTGAGTTATAGTTTCCCCAGAGTAAATTCTCTTGTTCCTGACATTAGAACAAAGAGTGTGTCAGTTTAGCACAGCCTCGGCTGTATTTCAGTGCTTGAGTTTACAGGACAGGCCCATAGTCTGGCATACACACAGCGCGAGCCCCATTTTTCACTGTCACATCGCAGCACAACACATATTTTTAGAGGGGACAGATCTCAAGGTATCAAGCGAGTGCATTTCTCCTGATAATACACAGCAAAACACTGTGTGGAAGTGATGGGGTGAATGTTGACAGTAAAGCAAGAGCTAACTTACAAACTACAGAGTCATTGTAAAAGTTTTTGGTGATTATGAAATATATTTTACTGTGAGTGATGAATATTTAAAGTTTAGAAGAACACAGTTGTGTTGATTTTAAATCAACATTTAGCCTATGCTTTTTGCCAAGTGGTTGGGTTATGGCTTTACATTGCAGGGCATTGACTGGGTTAATTACTATATCGTCTGGGCTCAGTAAGGACGGTCTTCTGGCCCGGGGCCAGTGTGAGAGAGGTCGCCTGACAATTGTCTTTGCCAAAACTCCCAAAAACATTCATTGATTTTGTATTTTTACAACTTACACTTACACTTTTTATGCTTTGCAGACCTAAATACTTAGTGCTCTGTGATGTATCCATACAATGTTGTGAGCTGTGAACAAGATAATGTTATCTAGATGGGGTTTGGATAAAATTGCAAAAATGTAGTCATGAAAGCATTAAAAAGTGTGTACAAAAAAGTACAAACCATTCTTCTTTTTTTTTTTGCCGCACCATGTGCCATTATTTTCCATGAATCAATGTAGTTAAGCTGTATAATTTACTTTTTTTGAAAATTTTCTTTTTGTGAAGTATTTTTAAAAGAATATCTTAGCTTTAAAAAGAAAAATAAAGATAGATCATTTAAAAACATTCAGTTAAAAACTAGAGATCAACCGATATATCGATTTACCGATATTTTTTTCCAATATTTAAGCATTTTACAATAATCGGATATCGGTTTTGTAATATCTTATTTACCGATAAAGTAAAAGTGCTGAATTTAATTCGCTCTCTGTTGTCTATGCTGCTCATCATCTCATGAAGTCGGAGTCACGTAGGCTAAAATAATCCGTCAAGTCCTCTCCCAATAAAGACGTAACT
>NW_015651483.1:1126614-1147775 GCF_001515625.1 Sinocyclocheilus rhinocerous
ACACACACACACACACACACACACACACACACACACACTGTATTCTTAGCTTTAAGAAGAAAAATTTAATTAAAAAACTTAAGGAACTTGTAGAAAGAAAAGACATTTGAAAAATGAATGAAAATATAAAAGAAAAATAATGAAAATATAGTGCTTGTTTTTGGTTATTTTTTGTTATTTTTCCAAACAATAAAGTATTTAAAGAATGACTTGGCTTTAAAAAAAAAGGACCGAAGAGAAAATAAATATGTATGAAAATCTACATAAAAAGTAATGAAAAATATATAAATATATAGTGCATTCATAGAGCATTAAATATTATATTATTGTAAGTGCTCAAAATTCAATAAAAATGTAACAAGTGTAATTTTTCACAAAAGGTTTTCACAAATATGTTTTTTGATTTGTCATTATGGAGTAAGAAATTTAGAAGGCTGCAACATAAGACAAATGTGGAAAATTATTAATACTTACTGAATCCACTAATATTTCTAAGTTAATGAAAATTATCATCTTTTTAGGGTTCAATATTTGACTATGTTGGCTTTCTGCCCGTTTTGCAGTACATCTGTATTCATGTTATATCCCAGCAATGTACAAAAACCGGATGCCATTCAAAAAGTACTGTAAAGAAAAGTCACAACATATAGTTTCTGTCCCTGCTTCCATATTCTGTCACTCAAACACGTCATGATAACATCGGAAGACAGACAGGGCTTCACAGGATCCTCTCAAACCAACTTGAAACGTTACCAGAGCAGTATTTTGGTGCTGTGTGGATCAAGGATGTAGCCAAATATCATCTTTTTTGAGTTGCCCAGTGATTGGAGTTGTCTGCAGTACCTTGTCTGAGCTGTTTGATCCAGCCACAGAGAGAAAGGCCTGTCTGTCAGCCTCTGCTCCCATGTGTCCGGATTCTTCTGGAATCAAAGCTCCAGGCTGCAGGATTCCTGCTGGGAGGAACTCCGTAATCTAAAGAGAAGTCTGGACGTCTGTTTAGCTCTGGGCGGATCAAGCTCGAAGCAATAAGAGAGGGAGAAAAACAGCTGAATCACACCAACATATTTAATCAGAGATGGTCTTATTATTGAGAGATAAAAATTCCAACCTGTCTGGAAAGTGAAATCGTTAACTTGAATCATGCGTGTCTTTAACCAATCACATTACAGCCTGGCTGTCACTGAATTTAAGTCAGAGTTGTGTGATTTCATTCATATTTAGTAGATATTCATACGTAAAGTGTACATGTATGTTTTTTAAACATTTGGATAGACACTGAAACGTTCAATATCAACATCCTAACAGTATCTAAAACATAAGCCCTTGTACATACAGCAACTTTAGACATGTACAAATATTTATGAATCCTTTTTATGACTGGTTGAATCTAGAATTGCCAGAATTTTTGCAATGGTACTGCTGCAGATGACCAAGTTCAGTAGTCAGGCACATAGATCCTCATTTAGCAGTAAATAATAGATGAATTTGGGCCAAGACTTGCGTTTCTAATGGCAAATTTAGTGATGCATGAAATTCTGATGAGTCTAATACAAGTCTAATACTCTTGCTGTGCCTGAATTTAATAGTTATTATTTACCTTAATGTGTGTGCAACTAATTTAATGGTTTTCTGTATTTATTCTTTAGTAATTTTTAAATTGGTAATCTAATCAGAGAAAGAATGAAACCATTATTTGTAATTAACTGTGTAAACTGTCAAATGGATTTGATAGAGTTAAGCATTTAATTCAATTTTTTTATAAATAAAATAAAATCAACCTATTGTGTAAAATTTATATTTTCTAATTTGCAAATATTTTTGTCTGTACAGGTGCACATTCATAAAATGATTTTTTTTGTGAAATAGAAAGTTCAAAGGAACAGCATTTTTTAAATAGAAATCTTTTGTAACATTATAAACAACATATTTACTGTAACTTTGGATCAATTTAACGAATCCTTGCTGAAAAATGTTCATATTATTATAATTATTATTATTATTGTTTAAAACTGCATCACAGTTTCCACAAAAATATGAAGTCTTTTATTCTTTTCTACCTTGATAAAGAAATAAAAAAAAATGTTTCTTAAGCAGCAAATTAGCATATTCCAATGATTGCTTGTAGTGAATACTGGAGTAACATCACTGAAAATTCGGCTTTGCATCAAAGAATTAAATTACATTTTAAAATGTATCAGAAGACCGCTGCTTTAAATTGTTGTAATATTTCATAATATTACAGTTTACTGTATTTTTGATGCAATAAATGCAGCTTTGGTGAGCAGAAGAAATATCTTAAAAAAGAAATCAATAAAAATCCTAATTATTGCAAGCTTTTGACTGGTGTACAGTATTTGTGTTTAATGGATATCTTTGCATTTATTTATACATGCACATTATATTTAAAAAAAAATATGCATACACGGGAAAGCAATCTGTTATGAACATTATGAAGTACAAATATAAATTCTTGATCCTGATTTCCTGTAGATATTAGATTTATCTTTTGCTCTCTCTCTCTTCACAGCATGTCTATTACCTCTTGGCTACTGATATTGATTGCATGATGCATGATGAGCTACTGAACATTTAATAATTACCCCTCCGATACAGCTCCAAGGTAGAGTTATGTTAATTGGCAAATGATTTATCACAATAACCACCATTGTAGACACATTACTGGCTCATTGTAGAACAAGAGAGAGAGAGAGATGTGATTGAGAATAATAAGTGATTTGTTTTAGTACATTAGTTTCCCTGTTAAACCCTCTCTTGAATTCGCAAAACCTACGATTTCTGTTGGAGACACTGATGCTAATGTGAACATCATGTTGGTACATTTTCTATTGTGATATAACATCCTCCCTCCCCTGTGGGGATCAGTACACACGCCGCCCACAGTCACCCTTCATACCCCGTCACTGCTGCAGTGTATTCATCAAAACAAAGACTGTCCAGGCTTAATAAACGATAGCCAATTAAGGTAGTGATCTGTAGCTCTCTACTTATCTAGTTTCTCTGCACTCTGCTCAAGTGCCTTTGTGCCCCATTGAAAACACTAATGGTCTCAATTAGCACATGCAAATATTTACCAAAGAATGGCATATGTGATTTATGACAAGGCACACTAAATACTTTCTCCCCGTTTTTCATATGCACATGCAAATAATTGTGCACATATGTATTTGTGTGGGTATTTACTGTGCATATGTAATGTGTCAGTGTGTATATATATATACAGTGGGTACGGAAAGTATTCAGACCCCCTTAAATTTTTCACTCTTTGTTATATTGCAGCCATTTGCTAAAATCATTTAAGTTAATTTTTTTTTCCTCATTAATGTACACACAGCACCCCATATTGACAGAAAAACACAGAATTGTTGACATTTTTGCAAATTTATTAAAAAAGAAAAACTGAAATATAACATGGTCCTAAGTATTCAGACCCTCTGCTCAGTATTTAGTAGAAGCACCCTTTTGATCTAATACAACCATGAGTCTTTTTGGGAAAGATGCAACAAGTTATTCACACCTGGATTTGGGGATCCTCCGCCATTCCTCCTTGCAGATCCTCTCCAGTTCTGTCAGGTTGGATGGTAAACGTTGGTGGACAGCCATTTTTAGGTCTCTCCAGAGATGCTCAACTGGGTTTAAGTCAGGGCTCTGGCTGAGCCATTCAAGAACAGTCACAGAGTTGTTGTGAAGCCACTCCTTCGTTATTTTAGCTGTGTGCTTAGGGTCATTGTCTTGTTGGAAGGTAAACCTTAGTTCCAGTCTGAGGTCCTGAGCACTCTGGAGAAGGTTTTAGTCCAGGATATCCCTGTACTTGGCCGCATTCATCTTTCCCTCGATTGCAACCAGTCGTCCTGTCCCTGCAGCTGAAAAACACCCCCACAGCATGATGCTGCCACCACCATGCTTCACTGTTGGGACTGTATTGGACAGGTGCCTGGTTTTCTCCACACATACCGCTTAGAATTAAGGCCAAAAAGTTCTATCTTGGTCTCATCAGACCAGAGAATCTTATTTCTCACCATCTTGGAGTCCTTCAGGTGTTTTTTTAGCAAACTCCATGCCGGCTTTCATGTGTCTTGCACTGAGGAGAGGCTTCCGTCGGGCCACTCTGCCATAAAGCCCCGACTGGTGGAGGGCTGCAGTGATGGTTGACTTTCTACAACTTTCTCCCATCTCCCGACTGCATCTCTGGAGCTCAGCCACAGTGATCTTTGGGTTCTTCTTTACCTCTCTCACCAAGGCTCTTCTCCCCCGATAGCTCAGTTTGGCCAGACGGCCAGCTCTAGGAAGGGTTCTGGTCATCCCAAACGTCTTCCATTTAAGGATTATGGAGGCCACCGTGCTCTTAGGAACCTTAAGTGCAGCAGAAAGTTTTTTGTAACCTTGGCCAGATCTGTGCCTTGCCACAATTCTGTCTCTGAGCTCTTCAGGCAATTCCTTTGACCTCATGATTCTCATTTGCTCTGACATGCACTGTGAGCTGTAAGGTCTTATATAGACAGGTGTGTGGCTTTCCTAATCAAGTCCAATCAGTATAATCAAACACAGCTGGACTCAAATGAAGGTGTAGAACCATCTCAAGGATGATCAGAACAAATGGACAGCACCTGAGTTAAATATATGAGTGTCACAGCAAAGGGTCTGAATACTTAAGACCATGTGATATTTCAGTTTTTCTTTTTTAATAAATCTGCAAAAATGTCAACAAATCTGTGTTTTTCTGTCAATATGGGGTGCTATGTGTACATTAATGAGGAAAAAAAATTAACTTAAATGATTTTAGCAAATGGCTGCAATATAACAAAAAGTGAAAAATTTAAGGGGGTCTGAATACTTTCCGTACCCACTGTAACCTCTAAATATGGTGGTTTTTTTCTGGCGGTATTTTGTGATTTATGGAGCGATTAAAAGAGAGATCCCCTCAGTAAAAGCCTTTAACTCTAATATGTAAAAAAAAAATTGGACCAGGCTTTATGCAATGTTCAGTTTATTATTCTGGAAATATATGCAAATGAGTGCATATTTAATTAGATAATGCAACGTTTGCATATGTGAACATAATGTTACAGAAAACTTAAAGGCTTCATTTGGCCAAAAAATTTAAATTGTCATCATTTCCTTACATCAAGTTGTTCCAAACCTGTATGAGTGTTTGAGCACAGAAAAATATATTTTGAAGAGTGTAGGTAACCAAAATATATGTGTGTGTGTGTGTGTGTGTGTGTGTGTATATTTGTGAATTAGAGTTTATTTTAAATACAGACATCTATAATATCTAATTTAAATTTTTTTAATAGTTTTAATGGATATGTCTGTATGTATACAGTTAACGTTAATGTGTACATACACTACCATTCAAAATTTTGGGTTTGTTTTTAAATATATTTGAAGTTTCTTATGCTCACTAAGCCTGCATTTATTTGATCAAAAATACAGTAAAACAGTAATATTGTGAAATATTATCACAATTTAAAATGCCTGTTTTCTATTTTAATACATTTTAAAGATATAAATTATTTCTGTGATGGCAAAGCTGAATTTTCAGCATAATTACTCCAGTCTTCAGTGTCACATGATCCTTCAGAAATCATTCTAATATGCTTATTTTCTGCCTAAGAAACATTTATTATCATTAATGTTGAAAGTTGAGCTGCTTATTTTTTTGTGTGAAAACATGCATTTTCCCCCTAAAGAACATTTCAGATAGATTTTTTTTCCTGCCACTCTTGTCCTTACCGTGCCAGTATTCGTATCTGAAAGATCTTGCTGACCCCAAACATTTGAACAGTATTTTTCACATATTTTATTATTATTTTAAAAATATTTTAATGTGTTATATTCATAAATGGGTAGGGAGACCTTGAGTAGGCTTTGATGCTCCACATTTTATAGGTCACAGAGCAAGACATCTTTGACATTGCACCAAATAATTGGTTTTAAAAACTTGTTTCAAAAGGGAAAAGTAGTGAAAAGTATTTTATGCCTGTTTAAAACAAGTCACATTCCTCTGTCTTTCACAATAAAGTTCAACTTTATTCTATATGTTCAAAGTTTTTTTTTTTTTGCTTTAGCTTATAGCATGCAAATTAAGAATGAAATGTCTCCCTCAGCTAAGAGTTTCTAGCTGCAGGATTAGAGAGCTATAAATACTTCATTTCAGTTCAGTATGTTCTTTGTATAGCATTTGTGTTCCAAAGCATGCAGCTTTACAGAAAATAGAAAAATAAACAGGGACTAAGACCTTAAGGCATGTTGAAAAGCATCACAGAGTTGACCCAGTGCCTCTATTTTTGTAAAATACAGCATTTGGACAACTTGAATCACAACTGCAATGTATTCGCAACCGTTTTGATCTCAAAAATGTTGCGAAGACCCTTCAAACTACACACCTAATCAAAATACACTTATCTTTAATGAACAGCACTTTCTGACTATTCAGTGTAATAAGGTCCATTGCCCTCTATCCCATCCGTCCTTCTCGTCTCCATCCTTTGATGTGTTGAGAATGAGGGTTGTCAAGTCTAATTCCATTGCAGTTGTCTGGCAGCAAACCTACTTTCGTTGATTTGTGTGTGTACCCTCTTTAATAGCGTCCTCTTAGACAGAGACTGGACCTCATTTTAAAACTCATTTCAGCCATTAGGAGCCCCTTTCCCTCCAACGAAATGACGAGAATCTTATCTATAGCTGCATAGAGAGAAAGTATATATTTTTGCTACTTCCAAGTCTTCTATTTTATGTCTGATGCAACAAATCAAGGGGCGTTGTATCAGTAAAGCAGGCCGGTGTGTGTGTTTAAGCCCTGCTGTTATGAACCTCAGGGGTACCTCAGGTGTTGTGTAAAACTACAGATCGATGCTAGCTTTAAGTAGTCCCAAAACCTCTCAGTGTGGTGTGAAAAAGACTCAGAGGGGTAGAGATAGACACTGATGTAACTGACCCCTCCGACCCCGCTTGGCAAACTTCCAAGGAGGCCATTGGATGCCTTAAAAAACTTAAATAAAATCTAAAATCTTAACTTAATTAAAATGGTAAAACCACACAATCAAGATGCCATGTTTCTTTTTTTCTTATTGTTTATATTTTTAAATATGCTCAATATGTAGGGAGACCTTGAGTTGGCTTCGATTCTCCACATTTTATAGGGACACAACAGAGACACAAATCTTTGACATTGCACCAAATAATTAATCTTAACTTGTCTTGAGAGCATTCAAAGCTAAAAAAAAAAGTAGTTAAAATGATCTTATGCCTGTTTAAAACAAGTCTCATTCCTTTGCCTTTCACCATTTAATACAAAAGATGTCATGTCTCTATTTTTCTTATTGTCCCCACTTTTGTCCCCCCTTAACAACTTTTGAACCGTATTTTCACATTTTATTTTATTTTTTAAATCTCTTAATGTATTATATTCATAAATGTGCTTAATTTGTAGGGAGTATAGTGTATTTAACAATAATTAGCTCAAAATGTGTAAGAATTGTGATTCTTCAGCACATTTTAGAGTAATTTGAACTATCTATATATATATATATATATACAGTGGGTACGGAAAGTATTCAGACCCCCTTAAATTTTTCACTCTTTGTTATATTGCAGCCATTTGCTAAAATCATTTAAGTTAATTTTTTTTCCTCATTAATGTACACACAGCACCCCATATTGACAGAAAAACACAGAATTGTTGACATTTTTGCAGATTTATTAAAAAAGAAAAACTGAAATACCACATGGTCCAAGAGTGAAACATTTAAGGGGGTCTGAATACTTTCCGTACCCACTGTATATTAGGGCTGTCAGTTTAACGCGTTAACCCTGTACGTCATCTTACATTTTAGACAGTTGACAGTTGACAAATATGATGCAGGGCTCCATAAATGCAGTTATGCCCTAAAATTCAAGATATTGAGGCAAAAATGCTCCTGTATGAGTTTTTATATCATATCATATTTATATCATATGATAAGCGATATCACACAAGCAGCGAGAGAAGTATCACACGAGTGCTGTTTGTCCCGAATATATCGAGTGCAAATGTGATTTTATACAACAGTTCAGTAAATAAGAAGTTAATATTGTGTTATATTTTAAACACAGTGAGCAACACATCGGTGTTTAGTTTCTGAACGAATCTGCATTTTGAACGAATCAGGTGAATCCGATTCAAAGGCCCATTCATAAAGTGAGCTGTTTACTGAATTCCTGAATGAATCAGCTGTTTGAACGAATCAAATGAATGAATGACTCATAAAGACATTTACCGCCACCTGCTGCCAGTTTTAGTTTCTTATTTAGAGTATTATTTCAATAAAAAAGGGGAAAAAATATAACTTTAAAGGGATAGTTCACTCAAAACATTTAAATTGTCATTTACTCAAACCTGAATGACTTACTTTCTTTTGTGGAACATAAAAGAAGGTATTTTGAAGACTGTTGGTAACAAAGCTGTTTTGGTGACCAATGACTTCCATTGCATGAACAAAAAAAATCTGAGATGTTTCTCAGATGTTTGTAGCCTAAACGTTTATGTGTAATTAATTTTATGTTAAATCAAATAAAATATTTATTTCTAAAGTTACTATTTGTAATGTCTACTCAATACTTTCTCATTTAACACAAAAATAGCTATAAATAATCTTTTGGGGCTATTTTCACAGCCAAATTTAATTTGCGATTAATTAGATTATATATATATATTATAAATATAAAATTATATATATAAAAAGTGAAGTGACGTGAGAATTTGTGCTCTGCATTTAACCCATCCAAGTGCACACACACAGTAGTGAACACACATTTATCACATTTATTTATTTTTTTTGCTTGTAATTAGTTTATTTGTTGTTTTATCACTGACTGGTTCATGTCTTCAGTAAGCTTGTGCATTTTTAAAATGATCTTTGCTTGTTCTATCATATCAAAAGTGGTGATGTGAATTTCAATGACAATTTTGAAATCATAAGCTTGTTTTTTATTGTCATTGTGAAATAAAAACACTCATATTGTGATACGATTTTGGTCATGTCGCCCACCCTTACTATACGGTCAATGGGTTCTGTCAGAATGAGAGTTCAAACAACTGATAAAAACATCACAATATTCCACAAGTAATCCATACGACTTCTGGACAAAATATGAATCCATTATTTACATTTACATTTAGTCATTTAGCAGACGCTTTTATCCAAAGCGACTTACAAATGAGGACAATAGAAGCAATCAAAACTAACAAAAGAGCAACAATATGTAAGTGCAAATGACAAGTCTCGGTTAGCCTAACGCAGTACACTATACAATACATTAATACACAATACATTATCCATAACAGAAAGCAAAACTGAAGAATTAATGTGAGACTGAATGGGAAGGAAGAAATGAATCTTGGCTACTACAAATTCTTGATGCAATATCTCAGTAAAACAATTGACCACATCCATAATCGTGAAATATTCACAAACACAAGTGTATTGTGATACACAGGAGAAAGTTATGTACCGCTGCATTAAGGCTTGTCATGACAGGCTGTGTATTATTGTGCTGATAATATTTTGGGGGGAAGGGTGATACCACACATTAGATGTCTTCTCTCTGACAGATATCACTGAAATGGCTGTCCTGAGAATCCCACCTGTCTCTATGACAGCCATAGGCTGTGTAAATAGCCAAAACGAGTCTGTTTGGGCTTGCTGACAGGTTTGGTTGACATGTTTTTGGAGGGTTTTGGATAGAGGATGTGTGGTTGAGCATTAGCATGTTAACCTAGCAATCAGGTATTTTTGGAATTTGTGTGATGCTTTTAAAGTTGCACTGAAACAGAAGTATTGATTAGTTTTGGTATTGAATGAATTATTTATGCTTCTGGTCTAATAAGTATGTTGTATGACAGACATAGGCTGTGTGCTTCATTGATGTGCTGTATGAAAGACAAACGGTTGTTGCAGTAGCATATGTTGTACAGCAGACAGACAGGCTGTAAGGTGCTGTTGTAAAATTTTTTACAGAGGACAGGCAGTGTTGCTATAGTAACATGTGTGTTGAACAGAAGACAAATCAGTTGTGTGCTGCTTTGTGTGTTTTTACGAAAGACCAAGACTGCTGTTGTAATGTGTCTTAGAGCATAAAGATGGGCTGTTAGCTACTTCGTGCTCAGTATTTTGCAGCTTGACTATAGTTTAACTACTTTACATTGTATGTTGATTTTAGCTCAGAAAACTAGTTTCAGAGTATGTGATCTAACACTTGCTGCTGTAATGTATAGCAGACAAACAGACTGTTGCAGTAGCTTAATATATGTGTTCGTTCAAATTTGGGCATCATGGGGTTAATTTTAATTAAAACTTTTTTGTTGTTGTTTTTTTGTTAAGTGAAGATCACATTAGAACTGCTTAGAAGATTTATTAAAAGGTTTTATTTATGATTTATTTATTTGAAATGCCAAAATAATAATGCCAAAATAAATCATAAATAAAATTAAATGTGATGTCATTCATTCATTCATTCATTCATTCACTCATTCATAAATAAATAAATAAATAAATAGTTTATGGCATTTTATTTATTATTTATTTACTTGGCTTAAATATAACAAAATATATAATGAAATGACATTTATTTATGATATTTATTTATTTGACCTTTATCTACTTTTTTTTAAAAATTAAGTCAGATTTTCAATCTATGAAAATTCCTCAAAAATTATTTACATTTGGAAAACTATGTAAAATTAATCAAATAGTGAAATAGTAAACTATTTCAATATCCATTGTGTTTTCAAAAAATATTACTGTCCCTCAGTTAATGTAATTTCTTTCCCACCCAACAGCTGTTCTGCTAATAAAGTTTTATTTGACCTCTGTGTAATTGTTTACAAAAGAGGGCAACCGTTTCAGTGAAGAGCTTGAGATGAAAATGTCATAAAATTGTAGTAGCTATGAAATGAACTGTTAAAATTTTTTAAATTGGCAAGACAAATCATAACATGTGATGAAAATGACACTCTGGTGGGAATTTTAGATAATAAAAAGACTAAAATGACAGGATTCTGCAGTGATATATTCATATACACTATTGAATATAAAAAAAATATATATATAGTAAGAGTATGAAAAATGTGTTTTAACAGAGTTTGTTCTAAAGGACCACAGGGCCAAAAGTGCCCTAGTTGAAGAAACATGAATATGCATCACACAGCAGACCAGTTGCTGCTATATTATTATGCTGTATAGCAGACAGACAGGCAGGCAGGCTGTGTGTTTTTTCTGTCACATGGTGTAAAAATGGCAGACATGCTAGGTGATGATTCAGTAATGTTTATGTTATAGAGTCAGTAAAGGCTGTTCTGCTGTTCGGATATGAGCACTGTACGTTATTTGATATGTACAATTTGATATTGTGATCTTCATGGTTATGGATGCAGGTGCTGTGTGTTTGTGTTTGGTTGAAATGAACACAGTCAGTCTCCTTCAGGCTGGTCTCTCTCTCTCCGTCTCATTCTCTGATTAGCTGTTTCTCTCCCCCATCTCTCTGTTTTTCTGGCCTACGGTTTAATTTATGTGTCTTCTGCCTGAGAGAGGGCAACAGACCGGCATTACAGAGGAGTGTAATTTATATTGATTTACCTTTTGGATGGAGGGATGGCTGCGGAAAGAGGGAGAGATGGGAGGAAGAGAGGGATAAAGGATGGTAAGTCTCATCTTTGAAAAGCCCATCCGTCTTTGCAAGGGGAGCCGTGGCAACCCTTTAACCTCCACAGATGAGATGTCTGTGCGTACACGGGATGTGTGTGTGTTTGTGTGTTTATTGTGTGCATTTGTGATGTACCTTCACGCCTCAGGGGAATTGAAATTAATAGCATAAGGGTTGCTTACATGCGTGCAAGATTTTGCCTGACAAAAGACCCAGCAAAAGCAAAAAGAACATTTGCCCCTTATCCGTTCAAGCGAGTCAGTGTATTGTACAGGAGGAGCTGCAGTATAGATCACGCATACAATGCACTTGTTTTTTTTCTTGATTATGCTTCTGTCCCTAGGCAAAGTAAACCATGACCATATAGAAATAAACACTTTTTAATAATGTATAACAACAAATATATAGTATATATACATATATGGAGTATATTGCACAGAGCAAATGAAATACCTCATGAAATTAAAGGGATAGTTCACCCTAAAATATTCTGTCATTAATTATTCACCCTCATGTCGTTTCAAACCCCTAAGACCTTTGTTCATTTTCAGAACACAAATTAAGATGAATTTGATGAAATCCAAGAGCTTTCTTACACTGTATAGGCAGCATCGCAACTACCACGTTCAAGGCCCAGAAACATAGTATATCGATCATAACATTACGCAGCTTCATAACATTACGGTTTAATGGTGCTGTATGTACGTTTTTGACTCTACTAAAGCATAAAAATACCATAATATGTTTGCAGATATTTAAGAAACATGCTAAGTTAATATACTTGTTTATCTGAAAAACAATGCTACAGTCAGTTATTCTCCTTTGAATATCCTTTGAAATGTATTTCGGCACCCCGGGTTGCCAGTTGGCGGAAAACACAGTGTATTTCATTTTATTCATCGTCAAGTGCGCTCGTTCCTGTTGGTGTCGTCAATCTGGCAACCTGCATGTGCGTCAAGTCTGAGGAGGAGGGGCCGGGTGAAAAAAACCCTCTCCAATATTTTGAATTTGGACTGCAATACCTAGTTCAACCACTCAGTGTCAATCCTACATACAGCACCTTTAACCACTGATGTCACATGGACTATTAACAATGTCCTTGCTACCTTTTATCGCCTATGTAGGGTCTATGTAGGGTCAGAATTTCTCGGATTTTATCCAAAAATATCTTAATTTGTAAGATGAACGAAGGTCTTATGGGTTTAGACATGAGGGCGTGAGTAATTAATGACAGAATATTCATTTTTGTGTAAACTATCCCTTTAAATGCATCTTGCATCCATACAGTAATTTTAAAGACTAAATTAAATATAATTAAATAATTAAATAAAAATTTACTTTTTTGTTTGTTTGTATGAGAAGGTGCATTCAAAATCTTCTTGGGTTATAACTATAAAAGGCATGTGTCACTTTGAATAGACAAAGTTCCTGGTATAGATGCATCTGTTTGAAATGAAAATGAGTGAAACCACATTTGTGTGAAATATTGTCAGAATCACTGTTCCTAGAGCGTAGCTTTTACTGAACATTATAATTTGATAATTTAATTACATCTGCTGAGGAAAATATTGCCTGTAGCTCCTAGTAAAAAGAGAGTATTTGCTATTCTCCTTTTTCCCTTTACACATGCACTGTGTTTAAGGGAAACTGCAGGCTTTCGGTTTGGCCCTCATCAGCAGAAATGGCTGACTCCATTTAACCTCCAAAAACCTCAGCCGCTTTGCCATGACAGAGCCATTCCTAAAAATGTGTGCTTGTGACCCACACACACATATACAGCGACCCTGATGCATATTGTTCACTTTTTTTCTTTAGAGATGGTTTGTGCATATGCGAGTGGCAACCATATGTATATGGAAAGTAAAATTTTATCATAGTATTCCTGTGATCACTTGGGTGTCGTTTTGTGTGAATGACGGTTAGCCAGCGGCGGGGCGTCTCTCTGGGTCGTGTGAAAGCTGATTCTAAGCTTCTAGTTTGATGGTGATGTCATCCAATGTTTCCAAAACACAAATGTGTGACATTACAGTTATTGATCAGTGGCAGTATGTGTCCAGCAGTCAACCGCAGGTGCAAACTGGGTCAGTCTGGTTTGGCAACGCTACAGCTCTGCAGAGGAAACACCTGCACAGTATTGTGAACTCAGCCTTACAATCATTGGCTGTGATCTCACCTTCATCTCTGACATCTGTGTGTCCAGCATTCAGTCATAAGTCTGAAAATTCCCCGAGGCTCTGAACCAGCTGCCTCCTGTCCATTCTCCAAAGGAAAAATTCAAAACAAAGACATGATCACTTGTTTTCTCAACTGTACATGTAAAACTGTCCAACTAATGAATGCCCTCTCAATTGAATCCATCAGAATTTCATGCCATTTGACAATTCTCATTGACGGTAATCTTTCACCAGTTCTCTACTTTATCTTGACCTTGCCTTGAGTTGATCATCTGCTTGGTTTTTGGTTAGTACTTTATACCATTTCAATTTATAGTCAGATATTCTAATTGCCATATTTAATGTCTAGGTTAACAGCTAGTTCTGGTTTTGGTTGCTGTCTGGTTGTATGATTGACCACGTAGTGCTAAATGGATGATTTCATTCCCTTTTGTATTTACAAGTTAATTGCTAAAGCATAATAAATAATCAAAATAATAATGAATAAAAAAAGTCACACTTTATAATAAGGTTTCATTAGGCAACATGCTGAAAATGAACAAAAAAGAACTTCAACAGCATTTTTTAAACAGTTTTTTTGTACAACATGAAAAATAACAAACGGACTAACAATATTCTACCAAAACTAACATCAAAGATTAATAAATGCTGTAAAAATTTAAAATGTAACATTTAGTGTAAAAACCTTTTTAAACTTTTAAAAACTATTTAAACTGTAAATGTATTTTAATCAAAAATATTTTTGGAAAATGTCATTCTGAAAGTGATGATATTGTTTCTCTGTCATTCTTATAGAATTAGAGTGATTATTAAAACTTTATAGCTGTTATAGTTATTGTCCTTGGTGTGAGTGGGCCTTTACTCCTAATTTTGAGAACATATTTCAAGTTAGTATGCTATGAATGCAGTTATTTGTATTAAATTAATAGTTATTTTATTTGAATAAAATGATTTATTTTAATTAATGAATTAATAAAATGAAACTTTCAGTTTATGCATTTATTTGATTGATTGATTGACTGATTATTTGTTTTCAAAATCCACTTAGCAAGGGGGCACGTTTTGGGGTCAAGAAAAATGGGCATTCACATTGGGATGTTTTGCTGTTTTCTCAGAATGAGAAATGGAAAAGCCTAGAATGGAGTTCTATTACACAACACTTTGAGCGGCGCGACACACAAGGCTTGACTTTTCAAGTATATTTGTTGGTAGAGGATAAAACATACACACAGAGAAATGTGCAGATGTTACAGAGATGGAAGAACAGAAGTGATAGATGGGTCAAATGTAATACCCAACAGGACTGTTCACAAAAAAATCCATCAATCGCAGTTGGACTTTTGAGTAATATAAATCTGCATGTCATCAGCATAACAACTATAGCCGAGACAACAACAGATGATTCGACCAAGTGGATATGTGTTGATTATGAAAAGGAGAGACCTAATGCAAGGGGACACCTTGAGTGAGGGCTGTGCTGAAGGATTTATGTTTCTGAAGAGATGATAAATTGGCTGTCAGCGAGGCAGGAAGTAAACCAGGAGAGAGAGGAGCCAGTCATACAAATAGCTGAGATTTGAGAAAAGAGTATGCCATGACAGACTATGCCAAAACTTGTACTCAGATCAAGATAAATAAGAATACTAAAGGCCTGAGAGTCTGCAGAGACAAGAGGGTCATTAATGACTCTGAGGAAAGCTGTCTGATTATTGTGGAATTGACAAAAACTGAAAAGTCTTGTCGAGGTTATTAGAAAGTAGGTGTGACTGTAGCTGGCAGGCAGTAACTCTTTTTGTAAGGTTGGCTAAGAGAGGGAGAGATTGGTTTGTAGTTATTGAACTCAGGTGTAGGCCAGGATTCCTCACAGTTTTGGGGACTGCAGCAGTTTTTTTCTTTGCTAGAATAGTGACAGAGGCAACACGTTTATTTATCAAGTGAGAAATGAGCTTAGAGATGTTGGACAGGAATGTCCCTCTTAAAGGGTTTGGGACAAGAAGCTGCATAAGTTACATTTCGTAATGAATACTTTGACAGCGGATGAATGTGTAAACCTGTGGACGAACGTCTCTTGGGTTTCTTAGTGTGGACGTGCATGTAAGATTGGTATGAGTCATAGTAAAGTAGTTATTTTGTAAAATCTTTGGGAATCTGGGGTTATGGTGTTCAACCTTTCAATTACTTGTTCAAAGCTTTAGCTGCTATGCCACACCAACAAACTCTTTTATGCTGTCAACCCCTGACTTTTCCTTTGACTTGAGTGCTGAGCAACAATATAACTGACTGAAGCCATGGTATACTTCCATTTTTACGCATGCAACTGTGGGAAACTGGAAGCACATGCGATTTTTGCATTTTGCTGTGTATGAAAGTTTGGTAAACTCTTGCACTTTTGTACGATGAGTGATAAATAGTGGATCTAAGCATCACAAACTGACCTCTTGGCTCAACACAAAGCTGCAGGTCTATTTTGAATTTAATATTATTTGTGATTTATAAATTATTTTATTATTAAAAACAACCTAGAGAATGATATCATATTCTGTTTGTTGTGGTGTCTGAAGAAATTTTACATACTCAAAGTCTAGTTTGATCGCATCTTAAAGGTCTTTGCTCAGCGAAATTTTGTGGGCAAAATCCAATTATTTCAATAGTAATCCAAGCAATTTGCCATTGCAAAAAAGTTCACTCCACAGTTTTTGCTCATGTTCACATTGGCCATGCAAATTTTCCATGTTGACCACCAGAAAGCTGCTTGGTTTGAAAGTGAATTCTTTGAGCAATGCTTCATATATTACTACATATGACACATTACATTTTTTTGACCATTTGCACACAAAAAATGATGATGCATCAGCCTATTTAGTCTTATGGCCTGTTCACACCTTAAACAGTAAGTGCAAAGATAACAGTAATGATAAAAATATTAGCGTCCTTACTAATTGTTTATTATAAGCGCTCTTCAGTTATGCCATCTGCCACTTTAAATGCGTGAGCTCTTTAAAGTCAGGTTGATTCTGGTTCTGGCAATGTTTTTATCATTAATCAGCTGGAAAAATCATTCTAAAAATGATTCTATTGATGAAGTTTCTCTGTGTTGTCATAGCTGTGGTGTTCTCATAAAGTTCTCAGAGAATGCTTATTAAAACGTTATTAGGGATGTAACGATGCACCCCGAGCCGGTTGAAAATCTATACAAATATGTGATGGTTGAGATGTTAAAGGAATCATGATATAGTTGGGGGTAGGAGTTTATATGAATGTATGTCTGAGGGGAAATGACTATCTTTTGACAAGTTTATTTGGTATTTTCTTTTCATCTTGCCTCTGTATAATGCATATTAAAGTAGTGTTTATAAGTGCAGCTGCTTTGTTTACAGCGGTAACCATAGAAATGCTATATTGCCACTGTTAAATACGCGCCACCTGCTAGCATTCTCATTCAGCCCGTCTGCTGTCTTTGTTTCATTCAGATATGTTTTGTGTTGTGTAGTTTAACAAAACCAAAGTCAGACCATTCTGTTTTTGTGTCAAATTTTGAAATTTTACAATCTAATTTAGATTAAAAAATGCTCATGCTGCATTTATGCAGCATTTTTGTTTGCATCGTGAGTAAAATACAGTGGTTGCCTTTATTTAAATGGAAATAGCACAGGCAAAGCCTTGGTTTGTGTATATGAAGAGTTTTCTTTAATTTGTGTAATATATTTGATTTAAGGTTTGTTTTAAAATTTCAATTTAGTTTTGTTATTTGACATTTCAATTTCACAAATCAATGTACAACATTTTGTCCAAGCAATAATACAAGGACACCATTTCATTTAAAATTTCTCAATCTCATTTTGTTAAAAAAAAGCTAGCTGTTCTAAGTATCAACATCCACAAGACAACAAAATTGACTTCCTCTGGTTACAGCTGACTACTCTGCCTGATACTTGAAACGGCAGTGTTTTTGTTTTACAGAAACATGGCATCCTGACAACATCCCATACATCACCAGCCTTTGTTAAGTGCTAGTAGTGGTTCACATTGTGCTATCTGCTCATTCATCTGCCATAATTCAATACCACAGTGACTGTGTCTGTGTAAGTACTATTGAACATTCTTTATGGGGTTGCAAGAGCCGCAAAGGCTAAAGGGTCATTCCGTGTCATCTTAACCAGAGGTCCCTGGCTCAAATTTTTTATTTTGTCAATATTTTTTTTTTAAGAAAGATAAACATATATGGTGATGAAAGCCAAAATGTAATGGAAGTATATTTACTGATTAATCCACTATTTTGTAGAGGAGGGTCAAAATGACAATTTTAGAGGGAAACAAACTACATTTCTAGTTTCAACATTATTTATTCTTCAGACATATTTTTTTTTGTATTGTATTTTTTAAATACAATAAGTATCAGCTCTATACAAAATGACCAACATTTAGTTTTTGACCACTAAAAATTGGTATTATTCAACAATCTTGACATGGAGCTGCATTGAGGTCCCCATATCTCTGGGACTGAATGATGTAGGGCGTTGAAAATAAAGACTCTAAAAAAAGACTCAGAATCTAAAATCATATTGAGATCTCTTTACTACTTTTTGAGTTAAAGGCATGCAAACTTTGGAAAAAGAATATTTATGGCACTCAGACAGGTATGTTCAATGCAGATGTTTTGACAGAAGGAAACAATAAACATTTCTAGTTTCAACATTATTTGTTCTTCAGACATTCCTCTTTAAAAGAAAAGAAGTATCATCTGTATGCGAAGTGAACCACATTTGGTTTTTGACCACTGAAAATGTGTACAATTTAACAAATTACTCCTGGGGCCATATTGAGGTTCCAATAACTCTGGAACTTAACCATACAGGGCCTTAAAAATAAAGATGCCAAAAGAAAAGTTTAAGACCCAAAATCTAAAAGGGCATTAAGATATCTTTAATGCTTCTTGAGTTACAGGCATGCAAATTTTGAAGAAAAACTTGAAAAGTGCTTTTTCCCATTTCTGAACTGCTACCAGTGGCATACAATGCAACAAAGATAACTAAAGTCAACAGATTTTACTAAAAGACCTATCAGTCTCTGTGTAAAAAAAACATAATAATGCTGCCATCGTTCTGACGTTGTTACTCCCCTGTAATTTGGCTCTGAAATTCAGGTGAAAATTGTCATTTGACACTCCTCTACAAAATAGTGGATTGCTCAGTAAATGTACATCTGTGACATTTAATATTTTGGATTTCAGCACCATACGTATTTCTCTTTCTTCAGCAAAAATATCGACAAGTCAAAAATTTGAGCCGGGGAAGTTTCTGAAATTTGGTTGATTTGACACTGAATGACCCTAAAAGTATTAGAGGGCTGGTTTTCTTTGGGTTCTGGTGCTCAGCATGAGATGTTGGTGTGCTGATGTTCCTGTTCCCCTTCAATAACTTCAAAGACTTCCACCTAACAGGTAGATTTCTTTAACCAGACAGGTTCTTCTGGTGTAAAACTTTGTCCACAAAGCTAGACTAGAACCATCAGAAACCAGCCTGACCTATATGGAAATTCATGTCGTTTTCAGTAAAGTTAAGCCCCACAAACAGGTAAATCTTCAAAGCTAATGTATAACATCAAATCCAAAAGTTCTAATGGGCCTGGAAGACTAATTAGTCCAGGAACATAAAGCTAATACCAGAGCCAATATGGTCTAAAGCCACATCCAAATGCACACTCTCTCCAGGAGGGGTGTGTGTGTGTGGTTTCTTATTCCTCACTTATTATGGACGCATAGACACCTTATGAAGCCTTTTTCAGTTACCCCAGCTCTGTCGTTCTTCTTGCCTGCTGTGATTAATAAGCTTTTATGAATCCCAATCTGATCTCAGATCGGGTTTGGACATATTTGATAAGCAAAATGGAATCTGTGAAAGGCCACACTGAATGGAAATGTAATTACCTCTGAGTCTGGGCATACGTGAGCAGCCGTTCTGCACCCCTCCTTCCGAACTCAGGTTAAACGTGCTCATCATCCTTCGCTAATGAAGCACCGGACGTTGCTGCGCTTGAGCGATTTGTTTTGGCAGGTTCCAGATGTGCGCCTCTCTTATTTGCTTTGGTTAAGAGTCCCTAAAACAGCAATCGTTTAATCAGGCTAATGTTCCAGCTCGATAGGTCTAATGAACTTCAACTGGGTTGTGTCGTCTGAAACGTTTTTCCTTTGCTCACTTGCTTTAAGACACAGGTTCCACCGATTCTTTCACGTTTTGATGAACATGGCGTTAATATCGCACCCTGTCGCCACCCCCTCTTGCTCTTTGGTTTGGATAAACAATTTAATAGAGTAAAATGACTTTATAGTCCAGTAATTACAATTTTGTTCACCTCAAAACACCCTTATCCAGACGAGATGTTTTCCTGAGCCAGTATTTTTACAGTATATTAATAAAAATCCATTAATTTTAGTAAATGTACTGGATTTCTTGATGCTAAACACAAGCATACTGATTCTGCTGGAGCACAAGATAATTTATTTTAATGTGTATGTGTGTGTGTTTCTGTATTGATAATTGTCGTGGCTATTACAGACATGTCAGTCATCCAGCACAAGAGACAATATGACAGAAAACATCATGAACATAAGATTGATAAATACTGAGAAATGTTATTTATTGAACACTATTCACTGCTGTGCCACTGAGGCTGCATGTCTACTTATTAGATACAATATGTGTTTTAGCTTTATGCATTGATTCAGTTTTTCCAAAATTCTTTACATGCATTTTTTAAGAATTATGAATTACTTTGCTTGTTTTTAAATAATAAATTATATATATATATATATATATATAATATATATTTGTCATATGTACAGCTGTAAATAAATGAATAAAAATTTTAAGTGATAAGTAGATTAACCATTTAATTTTGAATAAATATGTTCCAAAATTAAAACCAATAATTTTTACTGTGATGCATTTTAGTTATTTTTGCGAGGTAATTTAGTCAACTCATAAATTCAATTTCATATTCTTGACAACAGCACTCAAGAGTGCAATGAATTGCAAAAACTAGATCATGAGCAGGCCCGGACTGGCCATCGGGATCACCGGAAGAATTCCCGGTGGCCTGGCGGCTGATTTGGCCCGCTGCCCTGTTTTTTTCTTGCTAAATAAGTAATAATAAAAGTAAATAAGTAATAACCCCCCCCCCTTGTTACAGTGCATGTATAATGTTGCAAAAGCTTTTTATGTCAGATAAATGCTGATCTTTGGATCTTTCTATTCATCAAAAAATCCTGATGTATTCAACTGTTTT